>NC_053119.1:26766882-26779382 GCF_010015445.1 Perca fluviatilis
TACGCATGTTGGAGCAAATAACTGTCTACCCTGTCCTGTCTAACCCCCGCAGCAATGTCCTCTCTTGTCTTCCTCTCACCTTGCTCCGTTCATCCTCTTCACACATGGTTGCAATACATGGGTTCACACACACACACACACACACACACCCACACACACAAGGATGAACTCACACACACATTAACTCATCACCTAACCTGCCCTATCCGGAGAATGACGTCTCTCTTTTCCGTGATATCCTGACAGATGATCTGTGGTGTCGGACGACTCTCCTTTCACTGCCTGTCTCACAGAGGAGTGATACGGGTACCGGCTCTGACGAAATATATCAAATGACAAATATTTGATTAATATTATAATGTTAGTACAAACTTCCATGCTAGGTTTTTGTGTAGAATATAAATCTATTATTAAGACTGTTTAGGAATTATTGTTTGCATTGGTCATTTTAGACTGTGATGATAGGTGTGAGGCTCTGTTTCTTTAAAACTGTGGATTAGAACCACACGGGTTTCACCAAATAAATCAATAATGTTATTTGTAGCCAAAGGGCAATTGGTTTTGCAATGTGCAGCTGTGAAAGAGAAACACAAGATTCTTGTTCTCTTCCAGAACAGAATAAAAAAAAACGACCATCTACAAAAGCCGTATAATTGAGTAAATGTTAAGTATACTGTGTAAAAGAATTACAGGCGAAGTGCGAAAAGAGTTAAGAGTGATAATGCAGATCAGAGAGAAGATAAGCAACTTTCAGGTCACACCTGTCAGTTTACAGCGCCATTACTTCAGTACATTATATATTTGCAGTCACAAAACTACAAAAAACATGTCATCCAAATAGGTTTTCTTGTTCTTTTACTTGTTTTTTTCCACAGTAGTCAGGTGCGGAGAAAGCATTTTACATGTTAATATAATAGTCTTAACACATTGCTTGTACATTCGTTCTCGAATGTGTTTAAAGTGTCTGTTTGTTATGTACGCACCAATCACCAAGGCAAATTCCACGTGCAGTAAGTGTAACTTACTGTGGCAATAAACCCTTTTCTGAGTTCTGATTTCTTCTCCTACTCTTTGCACCATTTAAAACACATGGGACTTCCAGTGCAGAAAGCCTGTGCCATGCTGTTCTACTCTCCAAGGCCCCTTTGGCCTTTACACACCTTCTCTCTTTCTGTCTTACACCGCTATCTCATACTCATCTCCACTTCTCTCCCTATGTGTTTTGGCTGGTCTCTGTGTAAACTGTGCGTTGTCCCAGTAACAAGTCCTCTACCATAAAAGCACGCTCTAAATCTAAGAGATGTCACTGGGGGTGGGGGGTGTTTGGAGTGACCGTCCTACCTATTTCTGTCGCAGCAGGGCACACATGTGCAGTCTATAAAGAAGGCCTAGCTGTCATTTATAGCATCTTGGCTGTAATCCTCTAATTAACACGCCTACTATTCTGAGCCTTGTTACCCTGCTGAGGACTGGAGGAGGAGAGGGGTGTAACGAGAGTGAGGGCACGGTGTTTGCTTTAGGATTTCAAAAGACTTGGACTATTAAAACACCAGTGGCTACTTTGTTTTGTTGCTGTTGGCCTCCACTGCTGTGGGTTTGCAGGTGTTAGGAAGTTGTGTGTTTTTAAAGCTGGTTTTATGGCTTCGAGCCACACAGACAGAAAAACCAAACCAGGTTGATGATCTGTGTTTTTGAAGTGTAGCGACCTTAGGTGACCACCTGCTCCAAGCAGCTGTGTGCGTGTGTGTGCAAACTTCCCAACTCCAGAAAATAAAGGGTTTTAATTACAGTAAAAGTTCAATTACGTGCTAGCTGTGTTTGTCAGGTTGTGTGTTTTTAATTGAGCGTGGATTATATGACAGAAAGAGTTGAGTTTATTCCACAGGACTATTCAGATGTATATAGCTCTCATCTCCGGATCCTTCTGCTCCCTGTGAATGATGAATGTGTGTGTGTGTGTGTGTGTGTGTGTGTGTGTGTGTGTGTGTGTGTGTGTGTGTGTGTGTGTGTGTGTGTGTGTGTGTGTGTGTGTGTGTGTGTGTGTGTGTGTGTGTGTGTGTGTGTAATCCCCCGCATTTGTTCTTGGTTTGACATCCTCCCAAAACCAATGTCTGCATTTTTTACCAATCTCATCAACACCAAGTGACCCACAGTTAAACAGACGGTGACATAAGGCTGTTCTCACCCGTGTGTGATCATTCAGGGGTTTTCAGGGATGAGATGAGGTCAGTCAGTGAGCATGCAGCTGGCCCCCTTACTAGACTACTTGTACAAGCTTATTTGCCTTTTTTTTTTGGAGCGTGGCTCACTGTGGCGATGACCGAATGTACTTGAAGCCCATCTGAACTATTTTGAATGTAATCAGTGTAGCATGATGTCTCAACCTCAGACTGAACAGACAGGTGCTGTTTTAAAAATCTATGCTATTTATTACCAGTAAGAAGTTGAATGACTTAAAATGGCAGCTATAGAACTGCCATGTTAAATTGATCAGCTATACATACCTATGTTAACATTTTGGGGCTTAAGAATGTATTTAAAATAGCTGTATTAGCATCATAATTAGTTAGCATTCAGTTTCCTCCAGCGGTTATGATAAGTCCTGTGCTGCATGTAGGCCACAAGTCCAGCTATGGAGCTGGACTTGTGGCCTACATGTTTGTCATTCCATAGTAAAGTACCAGAAGTCTGTGGCCTGTCAAATGGGATGGTGGCTGCCGACCACGAGCTTGTTTGGTCTTCTCATCCCCCTCTAGTCTTCCCTGCTTTCTTTTCCTTTTTCCTACTCCTCCTTTCTCTATAGCTTCATTTTCTTCCTCTCTCCTTTCCTCCTCGAACAGGAGAACAGTGTCCAAAGACAGGCGCGTTAGACATGAACCAGCGCAGGAAACGTGGTGGAGTCGCACACATTCCCTCACCTTCAGAGACAAATCAGTTTTCAACACACTGACAGTCGTAATCCCCCTCTGCAGCAAATGTAATTGGCTTCGAAGCTACAGTACTTTTAAGGCAGTCAACCAAATGTAGGCATTCCTGTGCTTTATTAAAGGTGTGTAATCTTGTTCAGTATTTATTATATATTAAATGTGAATACAGGACATTTCAAACACATGAATCTGTCATGTTTTTATTTATTATTGCTTTGATATTTCACAGAAACCCTAGCAAACTTGCAAATATCATCTTAAGAAGCACATTGCCGTGCACATCAACACAATAATTTTCCTTTCCTCCCTGTAATCAACAGCACATAGTGCTGTAGCAGTGTGTATGTATCAGCCGTATAGCTGTGCCTCCTTCCTGCTCCGCAGCTAGGCCCCTGAGGTGGCCGCATATTTGTTGGGTGAGTAAGGAATGTGGTTACATGCCTTAGACATTAGCTATGACAGAGCGCTGGCTCCACAAGAGAGGGAGGGTGCAAGGGAGGTAGCGGAGGAGGAGGAGGAGGAGGAGGAGGAGGAGGTAGGGAGAGAGGGAGGGAGGATAGAGTCTGAGCTCACGGCAAGTGAGCTCATTCCCCTCCAGAGCTCAAGGAGAGAGTGCAGCTCTGTCATCCTATTTGCAGAGAGAGAGAGAGAGAGAGAGAAGGAGGGAGGGAGAGGGAGGAGTGTAAGCTAGTGACTGAGCGAATGAGAGACAGGGATAGTGGAGCAGCACAACAATAGTGGGCTGCTCTTGTGGCTGTGGACTCACAGAGACAGAGGGAGCGCTCAGAGGGACACACAGGCGCTCTGTAAACCAGCTGCAGGCTCATTGCAGCTGGCTTATACGTCCAGGCAATACAGACTACTCACTTTTGTTTTGTTTTTTCCTTTTGCTCTCTGTGTGGCAACTATTCTTCACAAAACCACAGACTTACTGAATTTTGACGCAGGAGCATTTTAGGAATTTGTGTGGTCATTGCATTTTGCCCATACTGTAGGTGAACTTGAGGAGCATGTCCACATACAACTTGGGACTAGTTTTTGTTTGTACTGGGTCTGATCTCTGATGGTCACCGCCTGGACACTGGAACAGCTGACTTGACCAGAGTGGACTTGAGCACCAGCAGGGGTTTTGTCTATGTGGGATTGTAACACTCTCAATCAGCCCTCTAGGGAGAACACTTCTGTTTGTTTGTTCTAACATTTTTTTGCGTGGCGAGGGCTTGCTCCAAGGAGGGGGTGGGGGGAAACCAGAACATTTCCATTTGTGTGTGCGTGTATGACACATAGTGTGTTCTGGGGGATGCCTCTGGATGTGGTGATTGCCCCAGCGGAGGACTGTTTTTGGCCGGACCTGCAGGACACGGACATGAGGCTGAAAATAAGGGTCCGCCGGATGAAGCAGGGGAGAGAGCTACGAGGTGTGTATCCACCTGGATTCAGATCAGAAAAAAAGTGATGTGTGTGTGTGTGTGTGTGTGTGTGTGTGTGTGTGTGTGTGTGTGTGTGTGTGTGTGTGTGTGTGTGTGTGTGTGTGTGTGTGTGTGTGTGTGTGTGTGTGTGTGTTTCGGTGCAAGTTAATAAGGGTATGAGAGTATCCCTCTCTGGTAAAAAAACAAAAAAAACATGTTGAGGATGTATAGGCCTTTGTATACAGAGGTTACAGAGCTGTAATACATAGTGAACACGCAAAGAGCGAGGAGTAGGATTTAATGTAATATAAACTCGGAAGTTGCTGGGGATTGTAAAATGCAACACTGTTGTAGAGAGTTGAAGGTGTGTACAGTATGAGAGGAAAGCCACTGATAACAGTTTGTGCACTGCAGATGAGTACAAAGGCACAGTGGGCTCTCACATATTGATGTATTCCAGTCCAGGCTCGCTGCAAGCGAAAGATAGATGTGAATTGAATTTTAAGGACGTGTACTGGATCAATGCTACAACAGGCTGAAAGAATACATCGCAAAACGCCCGCTAATTGTTTTCTCACCTTTTTTTGTTTGCGCAGTTAATGTGTTTAGAGAGCCAGAATAGGAAGACAGAGGATTAAGGGGATGACGTTATGAAGACGAGAAGCGAGAAGAGGAAAGAGAGCGGAGAAAAAGGACTCGTGTGGGGAGGGGGAGGGGGGGAGAAAGAGAGCTGTGACCCGCGGTATGACATAGTGCTCATGCTCTCTCAGCCTGTGGTCATTGAGATGTAAAACTATCACAAAAGGCTCTTTCTCTTTCCCTTTCTTCTCCTCTGCTCTTGGCTTTCCTCTCGCTCCTGCTCCCTCTCCCTCTGCAGAATGGTGTCTTGTGGAGATTATGTTATCAATACGTGTGCAGTGTGCACTGCAGGTGTTTAACATAACACCTTTCACACAGAGCGATGAGGCAATGCAGAGCTGAGGTGCTGTGAAACAAAAATAATTTTTTGTATACCAGCACACTTGCACGCATATTGCAGAAAATATCTACTCAGTCGTCAAGCCATTAAAAAATGCTGGTTGGATCCTTTGGGTCATAAACGTATGAGAATATGGCTGTAAAGTTTGTATGCAAATGTAGACGCTATATGCATATCAGAAAGCTGATTCAAAGCAGTTAGCACAGCAGCCCTCCACACCTGCCACACTTCACACTGTTGGTTGTGTGGTGGTTCTTTGTGTGCACATGTGCATGTACAGTCCATCTCAGGCAAGGTTTGCAGCTGAAGTGTTAAACTAGTCAGCTCAGAGAAAGCTATCAAAAACAAATCACACATTTGCCATCAGCAGGTAATAAATAGAATTGTGTCTGTCACATGTTATTTTGAGGCACTTTAACATGCCTCTGTGGAAATAGACTTGTGAATTCAGGCTAAATTACAGGAGGGTTTATGTTCCTGTATTGCGATAGCACAGTACTGCTGAAACAGCAGCTGATCAAAGTGACATACCCCCGCTATCTGTCCACCAAGATAGAGGGACAATAAACAGTTGAACCATCAGCCAGGATGACATTACGTTACTCATACAGTCATTTCCCGGCCATCATCAAGCTGACGTCCTGCCTCAAAAGCGATCATCCCACTACCTCATCTATGGTCTGTCAATCTACACATTTCTGACAGACTCAACCCCCTAAAACACACACACTTCCATCACTTCTCCAGGCTGCAGCACAGCCTTTGTGGAGCTGAGTGGGACATGTTTGCAATGATGTCATGTTGGGGGGGTGGGGGGTGGGGGGTCACATTGAGATGCTAATGTCCCTTCATAGTGGAGAGGACAGCTGGAGGGGCACAGAGGATGGCGTCATGTCTCCCCCCGATATGAACCACAGAGGAGAGCGATGGAGGGAGGGACAGAGGGATGTGGCGAGACTCATTCTGGCAGATTAATGCCCCCAGGCTGCGGAGTGCGTGTGTGTGTGTGTGTTGTGTGCGTGTGTGTGTGTGTGTGCGTGTGCGTGTACGCGTCCCCCCCTCTCCATTAACAGACAAGTTAAAGAAGGCAACTGAAAG
Source organism: Perca fluviatilis (assembly GCF_010015445.1). Classification (NCBI taxonomy): domain Eukaryota; kingdom Metazoa; phylum Chordata; class Actinopteri; order Perciformes; family Percidae; genus Perca; species Perca fluviatilis. The sequence continues at coordinate 26,773,296 of NC_053119.1, forward strand.
CTACACAGAGACTGAAACACACACACACACACAGAGGCAACAGGGAGGGGGTGAGCTTGTATTGACGAGGCAGTCAATTGTACCAACAGCAGTGATGTAACAGCAGAGCTCCCATTAACCATAACAGCCAGGCTGGTGTTGTGTGTCTCTGTTCGTCCGGTCAATATCTCCGGGATTCCGCTTCCATTCGTCTTTCAGCTTTCTGTATCGATCTGCAGCACGGACCCCCAAAAGCTCAGAATTTGATCCAAATAGCTTCTACCGAACACGCGTCTGTGAGATAATAACCTGCACTCCTGAATTGAAATGGGAATATTTAGTTGTAGGAAATGACTGATGAGGAGGGGGGAACCAGTGAACAAAAGAGGCCTGAGTTCCTGAGTTCTCGGCTCTGACAGGGCATAAGAGGAAAATAAGCAGTTTCATAAGTGATGAAGTGGGCAGAGGAAAACGGAAAAAGGAAGTCACCGCTGGCTAGCACTGCCGATGGCGACACAGTGCCCTCTTTCCCGGTTGTGTGATTTCTTTCTACCCAAACGTTTTTTTTCTCTCTTTTCTCTCAGTGTGTCTTCAAAATTGGGTTAGTCACATCCTGTCCAAGTACATTTTCCAGAAGTACGTGATACATGACATAACGCTGTAAAAAAAAAAAAACGTGATCTGGAAGCCCAATAATAACTGTCTGAATAGTATTTCTGCGTGGCACAAGATCATTACTTCAGCATGTGACTGAAAATGTCAGCAGCCTTCAATTCTGTTCAGCAGAAAACGTGTTTCTGTTCATTTTCAACTGAGAACGGTCGGGGCAGGATACAACCTTACCCTAGGACAAAGGAAACTCAGGAGTTAGCCTGACTTGTGCAGCCAGTTAGCTGTACAGTATCTCTTGAGTTTAACGTAGCAAGTCTCTGCTGATTATCATGCGGCGCTGAAGGTGAACTCATCTCTCCCAGTTGACTTTCTGATGTCATCTCCACAGACAGCTGGGCTGGTGTGTGTCACGGGGTATTTTCAGTGACCTCAGCATGAGTGTACAATATGTTTGTGTGTGTGCTTTGCATGCTTAGATTGGAATGGACGGATGTGTCATCGTTGTCTTTTGGAGAATGTGAGTCCATGTCTCTGGGTTTTTTGGTGCTCGCTGTGTGTGCTTGTGTGTGTGTGTGTGTGTGTGTGTGTGTGTTTTATTCCATCTTGACAGCACTCAGGGGGGACACGTTGAGCCAACTGTCATTAACAGCACCGCCCTACCTCGCCATCATGGCAACCCTAAGTAGAGTGGGGTCAGGTGACGAGGAGACAATAACACGCTATCTCCTGTGTGACTAACGTCCATTTGCGGTGACCGTGTAAAGCTTCGACTACAAGGAAGGTGTTTGTAATTGTGTTGACGTAATGTCACTGTAATGTCATAGCCCTTAAACAAAGCAGGCAGGCAGGCAGGCAGGCACACTCAGTCCTGCTCTCTTATCGCTGACTTCAGTCTCCCTTCATGCCAGTAACCCCCTAACTCACTCTCCCAGTCACACACAAGATCAAAGGGCGCGAATATTTTTAGAGTATATCATTCATGTGTTCACTTCCCTTCACACACACACACACACACACACTTTCTCTTCAGTGTTAAACGCACACAAACACTGTCTCCACTGTGAAACGTCCTGTCCTTCTAGCAACTCTCTAACAATGTCCTTGCTCAGGAAAGGAAATGGTTGCTGTGTGACGTGATGCTTTTCCTGTTGATTTAACTGTCTCCAGGAACATACCGCTTCCTCGCACTGATACAGTATATATATATATATATATATATATATATATATATATATATATATATATATATATATATATATATATATATGCCTGTGGTGGGGGGCTATGCAGCACCATTTATTTTCTTTGCGTGTGTATGTGTATGTGTTTGCGCAGGCTCCACAGCAGCAGCTTGGGAACAGAGAAACCAGGAAGAAAGCCTTCAAAGAACTACCCTTCCTCCCTCTGTTTTATCAATTACTGACACTGTAGGGCCGCCCATAACATCACTAGAAAGAGGCTCGGGTGGAAATTGTCCAGTGCCAGCACCGTCTAAAGCCAAATTGTGAACTACAAATGGCTGTTTAGTCTACTCTAAAGAGCCCAAAAATGTTAGATCATCCACACACGCTAGCACAGCAGCTATCAGCCTCACCTTCTTTGCATTACGCTTTCCTTCCTGTATCGTAGTTATCTGATCATCTACAGTACATCTATGCATCTACCCCCACCCCATGTAGAGCGCTGATGTCATTGCTCCACCGGTTGCCATTAATAGCTGGAAAGACAGACAACCCTTCTTCACTTTGCTCTTAAAGGGACAGTGCACCCCGAATAGCTTTTAGGCTCTATCCCAGACTCAGTAGCTGTTGTGTTGTGAAATAGTGAGAAATGCCAAAGCTGCTATCCTCTGAATGATTTTTGCACAACCTGTGTGTGTGTGTGTGTGTGTGTGTGTGTGTGTGTGTGTGTGTGTGTGTGTGTGTGTGTGTTTGTGTGTGTGTGTTTGTGTGCGCGCTACATGAGTAGCACAGCTGGGTGTGTGTTACAACGGAAGGCAATGTCCTGCCTGCGCTGTGCTGTGTGTGCTACTTTAGAACAGTGATGTCATGTCTAACTCACTCTCACTCTGTGACTGTGTTGTGTGTTGTGTGTGTGTGTGTGTGTGTGTGTGTGTGTGTGTGTGTGTGTGTGTGTGTGTGTGCTACGTCCCAGATTGGGTCAGGCAGGGCTGAACCTAGATTAGGTTCTAATCTCCTTTCTGGGGCTCAGGGTTTCCTTGAAGCACTCCCCTCCCTTCCAACACTCCTCAGCGAGGTCATTACCGACTCCTCATTAACACACACACACACACACACACATACACACACACACACACACACACACACACCTCATCCCCACCTCCTCTCGTTGGCCCTCACCCTGTAGTTATACAACCGCAGTACTGCAGAGTAATGATGTGTGTGTGTGTGTGTGTGTGTGTGTGTTTGGAGAATTACAGACAGTGAGAGTCAATATTGAGCATATGTTGACTGCAAGATCATATCTTCAGATTGTGTCTTCTTGGAGAGAATCATCTTGTCAACCTGTGTGTGTGTGTGCGTGTGTGCGTGTGTGTGCGTGTGTGCGTGTGCGTATGTGTGCGCTCGTGCGTGTGCGTGCATTTGTATGACCGTGCGTGTATGTGTGCGGCCGTGTGTGTGCTGTGCGGTCGTCAAGGGGATGTTACTGGGCCTCTGTCCTGGCCCTGCACCTGTGGCCTCTCTCATTCCCCCAGCCTGACGCAATGCACTGCTACAGGACATGAGCTCATGCAGGAAACAGAGCCACACACACACACACACACACACATATGCCAAAAGTGGAGCGGCCTGCCTCTTAAAGGGCCAGACACACACATTCCTTGCTGCCCAGCAGTTAACCTAACTCGCACACAGAAGCTCAGAGAAACTCTTTTTTGCTCCTGTTGCACTAAGCCCAGACATTGTAGCCCAGATTCACCTCTGAAAGCCTACAGAATGTCTGTTTGCTCAGCGAATAATCTTCTGAGGAGTCTTTGCAGAGTTCCCGGTGTGTTGTGTGACTGCTCTGTGGAGAATCATTAATGTTCCTAACCCCTTCTCTCCTTCTCTTCTTTCTCTGCAGGAGGTTTTGCTGCTTTTACCTCCTGTTTCCCCGGCCTGTGTGAAGGGAAGCCTGCCACTTCTCTACCTATGAGCTTGTCCCAGCCCTGCTTGCCTGTGGCTAATGTAGGGCCCACTCGCATCCTGCCACACCTCTACCTGGGCTCACAGAAGGACGTCCTCAACAAGGTAGAGTTTTGTTTGCATCTTTTCACTCATTTTATTGGAAGAGAACTGACTTGTTATTGTTACCTAGCAACAAAACATGACCGTGAAGTCATTGTATCTTTATCTCTGCAGGATCTGATGGCTCAGAATGGTATCACCTATGTGCTGAATGCCAGCAACACCTGCCCCAAGCCAGACTTTATCAGCGAGAGCCACTTCATGCGCATCCCAGTCAATGACAACTATTGCGAGAAATTGCTTCCCTGGCTGGACAAAACTAATGAATTCATAGGTAAGAGGAGGGAAAATGTAATAAAACAATCACGTGTTTGGATTGAGGCTGAAGATTAGCACAGGAAGTGAATTCATCTCAAGTTATGTGTTGACGAATGCCCTGATATTCAATACAACGTAGGTCAGGTATAGCACATCCGTTCAGGTGCCCCCCCCCGCCCCTCCCTCCCTGTACACTTCCAGTTTGCTTTCAATAGACGCTGATTGTCCCCGGACACTTTGGTCTAAACACGTGTATTCATACCTGTTCGTTTCCACCCCAACAGACAAAGCTAAGGTGTCAAACTGCAGAGTCATTGTGCACTGCCTGGCTGGAATCTCGCGTTCAGCAACCATCGCCATTGCATACATCATGAAGACAATGGGCTTGTCATCAGATGATGCCTACAGGTACGCTTGCTCCTCCCACCCACCACCAACTGAGCTAAGGTGTCAGCCCCAGTAAAAAGGCAACTCACTGTTGAAAGTAATGCTAGACGATGAGAAATAAAAAAAAATGTTAGATGCCTGCCAGGAAACAGTGCGGACAAAAAGCTTTGCTTTGCCTTGTCTGGACATGGCACAGGATTATGTGTTGTGCATCAGTCAAACTGTTTACACCCTACGCCTATAGTTCATCTGGGGTCATTCTGACCCCTCAGTATGTGTTATGAATTGAAATCAGACATGATTTACTCTCAGACCTTGGCCGCAGATAGTGCTTCAAGAGTGGCCTTGTTAAAACTGTTTTCCTGTGACTAATATTTTTCCAACTCTTTTTTTTCTTCTCTTTCTTAACAGGTTTGTAAAAGACCGAAGGCCGTCCATATCCCCCAACTTCAACTTCCTGGGTCAGCTTCTGGAGTTTGAGAAGGGCCTGCGATTACTGCAAGCTTTAACTTCGACCACCGACGACAAGATCTCTGATAACAACACTAAGCAAAGTTCGGAGGTTAATGGGGGTTTCGAGATGAATGGTCACCACAGCAACTACGACTCATCGGTGGCAGACCAACACATCCCACCGGAACCCAAGGTGCCATCACCCACCTCCCTTCAGCAAGGCTTCAACGGCCTACACCTCTCTGCAGAGAGAATCATGGACACTAACCGGCTTAAACGCTCCTTCTCCCTGGACATTAAGTCGGTCTACTCTCCCAACAGTGCCCCCTGCCCCAGCCTGGCACCCACCCACTCTGAAGACGTCCCCAAGCTGTGCAAGCTTGACAGCCCAGGAACAGGCACCTCCAATGGTGTCTGCTCCCAGTCTCCCGTCCTAGACAGCCCCAGCTCCGCCGATTCACCGTTTCCCTCACCGGGCTGCGGGGGCAGCATTGGCGGTTTGGGTCCAGTCCATCGGTCTGGTTCTTCCTCATCCAGACCCAGGAGAAAACCCAAGCATTGCTCCGGCAGTTCCCCGGTCCACTCCCAACCACACCACCCTCCACAGTCCCTCAGCTTGTCGCTGGACCACAAGAGCCCCAGCGTGGACGAGAACCTAAAGGGCTCCCTGCTCCTGTCACTACCCTCCCTTCCCACCTTGGGGTCTGGGGCCATGTGGACCAAACACAGAGACACTGTCCAGGCCACCACTCCCGTCACGCCCGTCACCCCCACCACAGATGCTCCCTGGCACTTTGGGGCAGTGGAGGGCGGTGAGAGAGAGATGGAGCTGGGAGGAGGAGGGGACGGAGGAGGAGAGGAGTCGTCGGTAAGGTTTGGGAGCAGCTCGGCGTATATGGCGTTTGGGTGCAGCGAAGGCGTGCGGTTACGAGACAAATCCCAGAGGGAGAAGCCCTCATCACCACAGACCCAGAGAGAGCACCGGGACTCTCCGTCGTCGACCACAGTGACCCTGTCCAACAGCGCAAACAACAGCGGGCCTGCGTCAGAGAAGCAGTTCAAGCGGCGCAGCTGTCAGATGGAGTTCGAGGAGGGCATCTCCGAGACGCGATCCCGAGAAGAACTGGGGAAGATCGGGAAGCAGTCCAGC
>NC_053119.1:26784382-26786882 GCF_010015445.1 Perca fluviatilis
AGGTTAAAGCCAGACAGTCAGCACGAAAGAATGCTAAATGTTTGTTGTGTGTGTGTGTGTGTGTGTGTGTGTGTGTGTGTGTGTGTGTGTGTGTGTGTGTGTGTGTGTGTGTGTGTGTGTGTGTGTGTGTGTTTGTGGATACAAAGTTTGTGTGTATCTAGATATTGGGAGGCATGTCCACATGTGCATTTATTGACATCATATATATCTATCTGTGTTTCTATGCATGTATAAGAGATGTGCACATGTAAGTGTATGCACTTGTGTGTATGTGAATGTATATGTGCACATATACAGATGGGGGACAAAGGAAAACCCAGTATTTTTTATTATTCATTAATGTGCTGATTATTTACTCGATCAATCACGTGGTCTATAAAATGATCGAAAATAATGAAAAATGCCCTTCACAATGTCCTAAAGCCCAAGGTAATGCCTTCACATGTCATGCATCGTCTGACCAGCAGTCATCACGTAGAGAAGCTGGAACCGGAGAACGTGTGGTATTTTTGCAAGAAAAAAAAAAGTTCCATCTATAAAAATAGTTGCCAATTATATTTTGTCAATGAACAATTCATTGTTTCTGCTCCAGTCTGCATTCGTTAGGCTCTCATTTAGTCTGGTTTTTATGTGCACGTTTGTATGAATTTACTGTTTGCTGCTTGTCCACCCAGTATGTGTGTGTATAGATGTGGCCTGCATTGTTTAAGTGTCTCCGTAACTGCATGCGTGTGTGTTTCTACATGGAAAATGCGTAATGTGTATATGCATTTGCGTGGATGTGAATGAATGGTCATGTTTAGCGCCAGTAAAGCTCATTTAAATTGAACGAAAAGTGTGACGCATTCGAGTGTGCACGAATGTTTGTTGCATGTGTGCGAGCGTGCGTGTGAGTGAGTATCCTCCCTCTCACATCGTCTGATGGGTACCAGACGTATCCATGCTAAGGGGCTGCCTGGCGCCTGGTCCCAGGCCTTCTATATGGAAACAGTTAGGAACTGTTACGTCAGCAGGCTACGGCGCTCTATCTCTGCTTTTCCACTCGCACACATGTGCACACACATCCAAAGTGCACTCACACATATTTTCACAGAACATGCCCACTCTCTCATCCTCTCTGTCTTCTCTCTGGGTTGCTCCCTTTTCGCACACTTTCATGTCAAACGCATACTCATTACACACGCTCACTGCTCGAAAGTTGCGTCAGCACAGCATTCCACACTTTTCCACGCGTCACCAAGGATGACTGACTCCAAACAGCATTTCTTGCCCTTTTTTTTTTCCATGGAAAACTCTTGTCCTTATATAACCCTGTAGTCTGGCAGCCTGCTTGTCCTTCTCTTTCTTTCTGTCTGTCTCCCTTCACTCTAACCTCTCTGTCATCCCTATCCATCTCTCACGCAAGCGGGCAAAAACTTGAGCCCTGTGGGCTGGAAGGCCGGGCAGCCTGTGGTAGTTCTCCTCTCCTCTGTGTCAGGCCAACAAGAGCCTTGGTACAAACATATGTGTCCAATATTATCTTCCTGCTGCTGCCCTTGTGCAGTCATAAGCACAATTCATCAGTCTGTCTTCATTTCAACATGATTTACAACTCACCGCAGTGAAATGAGCTGAATAAATGAAGGCAGGCAGATCATTAGGGCAGCAGGCAAGTGCGTCTCTGTGTGTGTGTATGTGTGTATTTGTGAGGCCTGTGGTGAAGAGGAGGGCCCTGGCTGTCTCCGAGGCTCAGCAGGCCTCAGGTAATCCAACTTAATGCAGTTAGTGTTGTCATGGCCACCTGCGTATTACACACCGCAGCGTTACAGCAAGACAAGAAGGGGTGTCTAGACTGGCAAGTCACTGGAAAACAAAGAAAGGCTGCGAGGAGCACACTGTGCTGTCTGGAGCCTTTGATATGAACAGCAGCAAAAGAAGATCACGGAAATGGGTTACAGTAATTGTCAGGGATCCATCTGGTTGATTTGAGGAGGTTGAGGCGTTGATGGAGTCTAAAGTGGCTTGATTTGTGCACACAGACACCAGAAAGTAGACAGACAGCCATTCTGATTACTCAGGCAGGTGTTGTATAACTGACTGCTGCCACCTACTGCTGGCTCCCAGTCAAACTCAGCAGCTTCGGTTTGTCCCCTGACAGGAAGGTGAGAGGCGATCAATACTTCTGTTCCGCGAGTCAAGCCAGCAGCAGATTGAATGTGCATCAGTCTGCCAGTCCTCGGGTTTCGCTTAGCTTCTGTTTTCAGCAACCAAACCAAATGAATGGACAAAGAGAAAAAAAGAGAAAGTAACTGTATTTCCTCTCTGTGTGCTGTATGTAACATAGGGGCAGCCCCTCCTCACTGTCAATGTGTGTGTGTGTGTGTGTGTGTGTGTGTGTGTGTGTGTGTGTGTGTGTGTGTGTGTGTGTGTGTGTGTGTGTGTGTGTGTGTGTGTGTGTGTGTGTGTGTGTGTGTGTGTGTTCAAAGTGCTGACTAAAGCAGCTGATGGTGCTGACATCTGA
>NC_053119.1:26791882-26854382 GCF_010015445.1 Perca fluviatilis
GATGCTTCGAGCACTGCAAATTAAATTGCCTTGACCGCCACTGTACTATAACGGGGACAGGCATTTCTGAAACACGTATCTCTGCATGGCTAGATTTTACTTGAGCTAAAAAAGAAATATGATCCTGTCAAAAGCAGTCTATTTATGACCAAACGTAGATGTTTTGAAGCTATAAACATACAGATGAGTGCAAATATATTTTAATAAATTGTTTGATCATTTTAAGCCTCTCTTTAAACTTTTGAGGGCCTGTACTGTAGCAAACAAAAATATTTTGTGTATAATTTGGATGAACCAACCCCTCAATTACTGTGTCTTAGAGACTGCCATTAGTCTGTTACAAGAGCTGATGTGAAGTTAGGTCTCATGTTATATCTTGCATTTCAAGGGACTCTCTCCATTTTGTCCCTAAGTGGAAGACAACTTCTACCACAGATCCTGGACCAGCTGAACCCTTCAGTATTTACAATTCACAAAATAACTGGATTAGAACTAAAACTGATACTAAGTAAATGCAGTGGAATGTCTGCACAGGCCATGCTGTCAACAAACATCCCACACCGCCCCCGTGTGGCTGTTAACAACATTACACCAGGTTTGAACGTTCCACGGGCGTCCTGTCAATCATCGCTGTAACTCCGCCTCTCAGCGAACTGATTGGAAGGCAGAAGGGCGCTGGAGTGTCAACGAGCCAATCATGTGGCTCTGCCTCCTGTTAACAGGGCTCCTGTTCTGAATGCCCTCTCTGTCACCTGTAGGCTACTGTTATTTATAGAAGCCGGAGGATGCTGCGTAGAGGAATGGAAGAGGAAGGGAAGGAGGAGTAACTAGGGAGGAGAGGGTGAGACAGAAAATGACGTCCACGTCTCGCTCTAATGGTCTTTTAGAGAGAGAGAGAGAGAGACAGACAGGAAGAGAGGAGACCAGTCATTTTTGCAGGGCTAAGTACATATTGATTACATCTTTGTAAACTGCATCCGTCTGACTGATGGGCGAAATGGGGGAAAGAGAAGATGGAATTGAAGAAGGGAAAGATCTATTAAAAGCTAGAATAATGGTCAGTTAAGGTTAAGGCATGGGTACATGATGAAATATGTGACTAGTACCAAAATAGAACACCCGAGAAAGAAAGAAATGACATATAGGCTACCACTGTGTGGTCACGAAATCACTTTATATACATATATATATATATATATATATACATATACATATACATATATATATATATATATATATATATATATATATATATATATAGGCTATGTCATGATTCTCTGTAACTAACAATTACTTTCATTATCGATCCATCCGTCAATTATGTTTCCATATGATCGCTCAGTAAATAATAATAAATTATGAGGAAATTGTGAAATTTCATTCAACCGTCAGTCCAATACTTCAACATTTTCAAATAGCAATGATACAAAACAGAGCCCCAAATCCTCAATCTCAGCAATTGGCAATTTTTCTTGATAAATGACTTTAAGCAGGGGTGTCAAACTCATTTTCACTAAGGGCCACACTGGAAAAAGAGAATCACACCAAGGGCCAGACATGTATAGAGTTTATTGACGTGCTTTTGTTACTGCATGTCCCCTTTTTTTTCTTTTTTTTTTACATTTTGGTAGTTTTTTTCCTCATTTTTGTTCTGACTTCTTTGTTGCTTTTTCCGACAGTCCTACAAAAGTCAGCAAAAGAGTTCCTCAGCCATCACAGAATTAAGCAAATCAAGCAAAACAACCTGTTTCACAGCCTGAAAATGAAAACTCTCTGCCTCTGGGGGAATTTCTGATTCTCACAGTTGGCAAATCTTAGCCATATTCTGCTTTGAATGACAGGTAATTGCAGTTTAAAAAACATTTTCCTGTATTTTTGGTTTGGCGCACAACTAGGCGGGCCAAAATCTATTGTGATCCCAAATTGATATACGGGCCGGATGTAAATCTGCAACGGGCTGGATTTGGCCCACGGGCCTTGAGTTTGACACATGTGACTTAAAGGATTAATCAATCATCAAATTATTGAAAATCAAATTTCTCTTGATCAATGAATTACCTGTTTTATAACAATTTCGAGTGGCTGATAATTTGTGGCATAAAAACAGCGGGACCAGTGACCCAGGACAAGTGTCAGCTCTTTGGATTACTGAAATCTAGCTGATCAAATGTCTTCTCGCCCAACCTAACAGAGTGGTGAATGGCAAGGCAGTCAGTTAACTAAAAACTGGGTGAGGACATAAAACAGTTTCTTCTGCCTCTGGACAGTCGGTGTCTAAGAACAAGCAGAGCAGTGTAGCTGATAGTATATCATAATTTAGTTGGTGATACATCGGCCATTACTGTAACTGCCCTGCCTGCACAGGTTTGAGGGGTCAGTGCACATGAAGGCCTTCTTAGTGAAATGTATGGCCTCCAATGACATTTCTCTGGGTTTTATTCCATATGTTACAATGATGAAAACCACAGGAGGCTCACTAAAGGCAAAGACATGAACAGATTAACTGGTGGGACCTGGTGCAAAAAATTGCTGCCTCCCAACCTACTAAACTTTGTGCATTGTATTGTGTTGTCTCAGATTCTCATTAAGAACAGTGGCACATAGCAGACTGTAACTGACATCTTCATTATATTGCCCACAGATATTTAGACCTCAATCTGACCCCATGCTTTCGGTATGTCGTATAGTTTGTGGTAATGAGTGGGCTGATTACTTTATTTAGGGATGTGCATAAATGCATAACGTGAGCACAATACAAATAAAAATATTTTAGCTCATTATTGTAGTTAATACTGCAGGACCTGCCTTTGTCGATATTGCACTTTTGTGGTACAAATTCGCGAACACATTTGCAGTTGATCAAATTACCAAAACCCATTGACATTGTCTGCAAGTTCTGTCGGCTGACAGACGTCTTTCTTTAGCCCTGCAATCGTCTTGTGACACCTAATTTGGGTCCCTTGGGGGGTTCCGACCCAGAGGTGGGGCGAACCACTGCCCTAGAATAAGGCGGCATGTATTATAAGAATTAAACAGCAGATGTGACCATCTTCCCATTAAAGTGTTAGACTCTTAAGTAGTCGATGTCTGCAATTGCGTGGACAGTCAAAACAAACGGACGTTACCTTGTTCTAACTTGCTCACATTGCATCCATCAAACAGCCCTGCGTGACACGCATTTTACGCACAGGAGAGACAGAGTGGGTCGGGTCTGTGTTTACTTCCGGACTCCGATTTTAGACTTCGCTCAGAAAGCAGCAGCTCCAGTGGAGGTTCAGGCTGTCAGCTAGCACGGTAGCCATACAAGGCTTCATGACAGAGGTTACCGAGTTGACCAGCGGCATCCCAACAGACGAGCCTCACTCGGCGCCACCGCACACTGGACACCGCGACTCCGGGCGGACCACACCGCTGCCCGCTCTCCTCCGCTCGCCTTCGTGCTCAAAGTCACTCAATGCTGCACTCCCGCTGCCAGCTAACATACTGATCTGACTGTGTTACTGCCACTTCATGATCCGAGCCAGCTGAGGATCAAAACAAGGACGATCGCTCAAAGTTGAAGCGGCGTTTGTATTTGACCGGCCAGGGATCCAGCAGCTGGGAGAGACGCGGGCCCCGGGGGGAGAGCGACGGGACTCGGGGACCAGGCAGCCAGGGCAGCGAGGGTGGTGGCTGGATAAACTAGGGGGTCGCCTCCAGCTCCTGGTGGATTCATCCCCTGCCGGCTAACGTTAGCTAAGCTAGCTACAAACAGCACCATGGACTGGTTAATGGGGTGAGTAACTTACAGACAGCTAACGTGCCTAGCCAGCTTTACTCTCCTCTGTCAGGTCAACTGCGCAGTCTTTGTGATGCTGGCTGCAAATTCACCTCACAGCAGCCGACACCAGCATAGTCAGCAGTAGACAGGTGCACTGTCGTGCTGAATACTGATACGTTTCCACTTTACCACATTACTACAGCCACAAGCGGGTAGCCTTTTTGCCTAGCTTAGCTTAGCTCTGCGATGCTAGCTTGATAGCAAAGCTGGCAGCGGTCTCATCATGCAACGGTGAACCAGCATACTGTGACCCAGGGCCAGGCGGTATTTTTGGGCATCTCTATGGCCTGCAGCTATCTTGCCAAAGGTGGCAGCGCCCAGATTAGGTTGTGAGAATATCTCTGTAGACGCCAGTTTGCTGTACAGGGAGCCTATTTATAGGAATGATTAACGCAGCAAATGAGCTAACGTTAGCAGTCTGTCAGTCTTGCTAACGCGGCTATGCCCGGTTTTAATTTATTTCCTGTGCAAGGTGCGCTGGCAGCTTTCACAGGACCTTTTAGCAGTCATGCTAACTTAACGTTACTAACGTTTGTGCAACCTATGGGACACAACAGAGGCTCCAGTCACAACGAGCTCATTGATAGAGGATAGTAGAGCTATAGTTGAGAGATAGGCACCTTGGCGAATGATAAATAAACATTACGCAGACGTTGGTTAATTGCAGTGAATAATTTAACTCAAACACAATGTATGCCAAGGTGAGATGCACAGTACAGGAGCTGTAATACGTTTTGTGTATTTTTTTTGACTTGATGATGCAGGAGACACCTAACAGAAGTCGATGATGCTGATTTGTCACTTTCTTTTTTGGCTTGAGACGGCTGGAGTCATGGGCTTGGGTGAGAGCTGGTGGTCAGTAGTATTACTGGATGAGATGCACCAGTCTCAGTCTGACACGTGCTATACAGCCAAACATCAAGGCCATGATCATCAGGATTAACCTATGACATCAGTGTGACCATCCCAGTTTGCTATCGAAGAACTTAGATGTGTTATCTTGCGTTTGCTCATGTTTTTGCTTTGCAAATGTAAAGGCACTAGATTGTCTGGTCAGAACGTGGGTCATATTTGCCTGTAAGTAAAGCAGGGGACTGTGAAATCACAGTCCAAGATGTGTTTCTTTTCTATCATAAGACATTTTCGTGCACATGGGTAAGACTTAATATGGGGAACATCAGGTTCTTTGGCATAGCAGAAAAGGTTTGGACTTGCACAGTAAGGTGTGTCCCTGTAAGAGGTTTGTTTTTGCTGACTGGTTAATAGGTTGGCTGGCTGGCCGCAGCACTTTGTATGCAGATCAGGGCTGAGGAAGGGTGGAGGCATGTTATCAGGGGTGTTTCTTAACATGGTAACATTTTGGCTAAAAGATAACAATGCAGTCCCTCTATACCCCCAACCAGAGTACCAGTGTTGACTAACTATTACCTCTGGTCCAACTAGTTTCTGTCGGTTGGTTGGATATCTGTGAAGATGCTTTAAAGACTTCAGTGTAATATGAAAGGTAGTTAGGTAATGGGCAACAATGAGTTTTGGGTGCAGAAGACACCGCATTATTGCCCCTTTTTATAAAGCTGTTGACATTCTCAGTCATAACTCCTGAACTGTGAGGCGTATGAGCAAAAAGAACTTTCCTGGCACTGCTTGGTTCACATGTATCTTTCTATCTTGGTCTCACTCATATTTGCCCTACACAAATTTTCCACCATTTCTTTAGCCCACACATTTCTTCCAATCTCGGTAGACGGTACATTTGGATGCCCTTAAAAAAAATGTTATCATGTGTGTTTTGGGTATTTCTCTGCATGGACTATTTCACACAGACTGACATAATTGAACACATAATGCGAACACCATTTAGCAGTTGCAATCAAAGGAATTGTGCCGTTTTGGTAGAGGTGTTGTTCACTCTCTGAAAGCATTCCTTTTTTTCTTTTTTTTTCCCCTCAAGTTTCCTTCTCCTTCTGACACTGATTTTCCTGGTTTTGGTAACTTGGTCTTGCATTGACTTGTCTCAAGTTGCATCAGTTCTCTCAAATGTTGTTTAAAGGTCTTAACCTCCTCTTCCTTTTAGTCACTCGCATGAAATAAGGATAATTCTTCGCCCAACAGTTGGTGCTGTCAGCCCTAAACTAGTTTGCTTAGAGATTTGTCAGCAATTCAAAAGCAACACCCAGTCACGTCTTGGTGTTAGAGGAGGTGAAGAAAGCAAAGAACCACATTGGAGTAAAAGAGGAGGCCACTGCCTACCTGTGCTCACTGGCGTTTCTGCATGCTGAGAATTTGTGTTTACCTCCATGTCAAAGCCGCACATTGTCTACTGTTTATATATATATATATATATATGCAGGTAAGGTGTGTATGCGAGCTGAATGCATCGGAAGCGAGCGGACATGCGTCCAGCGTGCGTCACCGACATGGTGGAGTCTATGAATGAGTTAACCGAGCGTGTAATCACTCTGAATTCAGACCCAGGGTGAAGGACGTCACAGCCAGGGCCAATGGGAGGAGGAGAGGAGAGAGAAAGAGCTCAAGGATGATCGAAGAAAGAGAGATGGGAGTGCTGAAAGCAGCTGATTTGGGGCGAAATTGTATGTGCGGGTGAACCGAGAGAATGAAAGAGGAGAGACTGATGAGGGAAAGGCGGGGCGATCTAAAGGGATGGAGGAAGGGGATATGAATGCTTTTGATGGAATGGTTGATTAGAAAAAACATAGAGGAAATTAGCAGGTGGGGGGGGGGGGAAGGGGTGGAGTAGTTGGTAGGAAGGATGAAGCTCCACAGGGAATCAAATGGAGATCTGTAGCAGATGACGGCCTACTAATGGTGGATAGATTGAGAAAAGGAGATATAAGACAATGATATGAGGGCTTACAGAGGGTGACACATTTTTTTTTTTTTTTTTTCTGCAGGCTACAAATAACACATCCTTAGTATTGGTGTGTATCCCCCATGTAAGCCAAATTGTGTGTACAAACTACATTCAGTGTACTGTATTTGTGTATTTATTTTGGACAGAGAGCATTATTTCAGAGCTGAATGACCTCATCGGTCCAGATTCAGAGTCAGACAGGACGTTAAATCGCTGGAGAGATGCGAGACGCTTAAACGTGTCTTTTCCCGCTGGGTGAAATAGGCAGCCTTTGACAGATGTTTAATCCACTCGCTTTTGAGTGTTGGATTGGTAATGCTGAGCGAAGAGCAAGAGAATGGGGAAATACAGCAGCTAAGTGGAGCGCCACTTTAGGCTGCCAGACCTGAGCAAGAGTCAGATTTTAATGTACACTTAGCTCGCACTGCATCACCTGCGACTTAATGTAATATAGGCAGCGTATCATTACCCTGCATCATCGGAGTAATGCAAGTAATAGTACGCAAGATTCCAGTAGTAAAGGACTTGCTTGGTGTATCCTCTCATTTTGTGGGCAGCAAATTTTTAGACATGTTTATTGTTTTTGTCAGGTTCTGGGATTTCAGAAGACAGTCTTTGTTTTGAGCATGTTGTTTTCTGCAACACAAAAAAAACTAGGTATGACTAGGGCTGGATACTAAATAGGGATTTTATATATATATATATATATATATATATATATATATATATATATATATATATATATATATATATATATATATATATATATATATATATATATCTCTATCTCATCATCGTGATATAAACTGGCGCAATATACGCATCACGAAAGGCTCTCTATCTATCTATCTATCTATATTTAAATCTCTCTCTCTCTCTAGATATATATATATATATATATATCTATCTATATCATCATCATCGTGATATAAACTGGCGCAATATACGCATCACGAAAGGCTGCGACATATTGCAAAAGCGACAGCTTTGTTGTGTCAGTTGAAAGAGAATATCGGTAGAAAACTGCACTCTGAAATGTTAACTTTTTAAATGGAATGTGATTCTTTTTTTAGTGGTGCCTTTTTATGTTCAATTCAGTGTTACGTTTGTTCAATAAAAGAATGTTGTTGTTGAATGTTTTAAATGCAACAAGGAATGTGTTGTATTTTAGCAGAATACTGAAAGCAGTAGAAAAGCAGAAGTGAGTACACTTTATCTGTTTATTCATCGCAAGTAATATCGTTATCGCAATATTATATTATTAACAGCATTATCGCATATCGTGTTTTTTCCTCATTGTGCAGCCCTAATAGTGAGTTCTTGTCAGATTCTTACTTTTGTGTGTTTATTTTTTGATCAGATGTTTCCTGATGTAAATCCCAATTTTTCCAATTTGTATCTAGACTACTTTGGCATTTTTGCAAACGTTCTTGACAGATAACATTTAAACACCGATAGGTTTGAGAAGTTTATGTCGAGAGAAAGTGTTCATTTTTCTTGCAAATTAAGGCATTGGAATAGCATATTTGCCTGTGATGAAATATAGGTTATTGTATTGGCACTAAACAACACCAAATACAAGTTTTGATCAGATGGCATTTTGATTGGAGAACTATGAGGCCTGTTCTGGAAAATGCCTAAATGCCTCTGAACCAGGCACTGCTGCAGTTGACAACGATGGTTAACGGAAGTTAAGACAACGTCAGGCGATTGGTCTGATGGCAGATAGAGAAGGGGAATTCACTCATAGGCTGAACTTCCTCTACAGTGGGTGACGTGTGTCTGTGGCTCACACCCAAAAAAAGAAGCGTGTTGCGATGTCCCACAGTAGCTATTTACTGGTGTGATTGTTCTCTCATTGTTTGTGGTAGTGGTAACTACTTTGTGTCACATCTGGCACCCAGGGTTGCTGCAATAACTAGTTTCATTCGTTTTTTAACATTAATAACACATAACACCCCCACCCTCCACCTTGCCCCCCCCCTCTCTCCTAAACAGCTACAGACACAGAAATGGCACATACTAATGGTGCGTTCTTTTTGTCCACCGAAGTCGATTTACGAGTCGTTTTCCGGAGTTACAAACCGGAAGTTGCAAAAAGAACGCCACCGAGGTCGTATATACGACTCGTCAAGTCGTCTGAACTCAGAGGACCCCGAGTTCACTTTCAAAGATTGTCGTTGTTGTAACCAAATGAAGAAGTCGTACACATAGCGCTGTATACTGCTACCTATAGGTATGTCGCTACAGTCTTATTATGAGTTAAATACCGCCTAATTAGTTATTTTGTAGCTTGTGCAGCTGAGACTGACTGGCTAGAGACGCTCGGTTGCTATATGACAACAATGGCTTTAATAAGCCGCGTCTTGAGCAGAAAGCAGAGCAGTAGCCTAACGGTAATCAAAACGTAATTTTCATGTATCAAACTGTGAAATATATTTGTGTCAATAACTGGGTGAATAGAATCCTAAATGTTACTAAAAATGTTACAAAAATCCATCTTTTCTCCGACTCGTAGTATTGTGTGACAAAAAGAACGCAACAACCCGCGGTTATTCGTTTTCCGACATGGATGTGACGTCACACTGGAGCTACTAGTCGCGATTACAAGACAAAAAGAACGCACCACTAGGAAAGCTCATTGTGGGACTGGCTCTAGTGGCTGTAATTCTGCACCAAGGCTGAATTTTGGGAAAGAGACTTCAGATACAGTATTAGGGGACCCCTAAGGTCTATATAAAAGCATCCAAAGGGCACCATGTCATGGGACCTTTTAAAATATCTGATGGCCATAACATACACCTGTAGTATGATTCAATTATGCAACAGCCTCCTGCGTTTCCATGTTGAAATGCGAATTTGCAGTGGGAAAACACTGATAAAACACCCCATATATGACAGGACGTGCAGTGGCAGATTCATAGCAGTGAAATGGAAATACAGAAAGCAAGTCTTTCACACACATTCTCATAAATTGGATTAAGAAAATGTCAATATGTCGGTCTGAAATCTCTATCTCTATTTGGATATCGACCAATCTCTACAGTACATGCAGTCCTGAACCCAAAGCATTGGGAAATGCTGTGATAGCATTTTGGCCGGTGATCGTTTCATTCTGTATTCTGCGTGCTTGTATGTAGATGTTCCCGGTGAGTACTTTGCACACAGCAACCCTGTCCTTGTGCAACCCTGCCGCCTTATTTCAGTCTCCACCACACACACACACACACACATCTGCACACACCATTGCACACAGTCTCAGCCCAGGTGGTTGTTTCCGCAGATGCGGTGCTGATAGGCTGTATGCATAATAAGCCGTGACGGATGAGCCGACATCCTCTCAAAGCAGTCACCTGCTCGAGAATAGAAACTAACCAACGCTGTCGCTGTGTTGCGTGGGTCCAGACTGGGATGGAGTCTGACTTTCCCGTCTTTAGTTCTAGCTTTACAATCATTGGCAGTGGTTTTCTGGTCCACTGTTCTGTTACTAGGGCTGGCTGACCTGAGGGCAGCGTAGTAGTCCGCTGAGCAGAAAGTCTCGCTGTCTGCCAGGGAAAGGGCTCTTAACTAGCTTGTTACTGTTACGGTAAAGACTGTTGGCTCTCTCTCTCTCTCTCTGTGTGTGTCAGTAAGAATCCCGCTCTATTAAAGATCAATTTATTGTGTCTGGCGCTAAAGTTGCTTTACGACTACACACACAAGGCAGCCCAGGCCAAGACCTTTTTAAGACCTCGTAAGCTAGCCAAACCTTTAGTGACAAATGTAGTTTTACAAATGTGTGTTGTAAGCGGCAGTTAGCCCAGTATCTCGACACGCATCGGCTCTCCAACCCTGAGAAAAATAACACCCACGGTTCAAAGCACCTTTTTTGTTTTGTTTGTTTTGCTTTGACAGGTGCTGTCCGGTGCGTAACTTATTCATAAACCGTTTCAAGTTTCAAGTGTTAATACTGGAGTTGAGCTGTTGATCAAACTGTCCTCAACTTTCTGTGGGGGCTTGAGCTTTCCTGTCTTCTGTTCACTAGAACCAAAGAAAAAAAGTGTTGTATCACTCAATGATCAGAAAAATATGAACCCCTGTTAAATGCAATCCAATTTTATAGTCCTGCAATAACTTAGGCCATGTCCACACGTACCAAAACGGGGGAAATTCTATCGGATTGCAATCAATTGCACAGAGATTAACGTTTCTCTCATCGTTGGTTTATGCGCCTCAGCTTCCAGTTAAAGCTAATATCAACTCTGCCTCGCTTTACTGGAGCTGGGCCCTGGCCTCGGGCTCGGCCGAATGCTTTAGGCTAGCACACCACGCTAGGGGTTGGCTGGATGACGAGAAGGCTAGTTGGTTTGTTTACTTCCCCAGAAAGGGCATCTTAGTCACTATCAACCCTCCAACTCACTCTATTTCACTCCCAGGATCTGTTAGTTTCTCTCTCTCTCTCTCTCTCTCTCTCTCTGTCTCTTTCTCTCCTCTCTCTCTATCTGTCTCTTTCTCGCTATCTGTCTCTTTCTCTCCTCTCTCTCTATCTGTCTCTTTCTCTCCTCTCTCTCTATCTGTCTCTTTCTCTCCTCTCTCTCAGGACGCTGATGTGCAGAGACGGTTGCGTGCTTGACTGCTGCCCGAGCTGGACTGTTTAGCCGCAGTGAGCAGAGCGGTGTTGAACAGGCCCAGGGCAGCCTCAGCCCTCCCTGACAAATGTTTAACAACAAAAGCTAGCACGGTGCTATCCGCATTCGAAGCTGAGCATGTATTAGAATCGTCTATATGCAGTAGTAATATTGTACAAGCTGTATTGTGCTGTTTTATTTATTTATTTATTTATTTTGGAAAGAAGGAAGCCACTGGAAAGCAAAGCAGAGCCGGAGAGGCAGAGTCTAAACAAACTGGTCCTCAGCCCCCTTCTTTGACATTTGGTGGTGTTCGCTGCTCATCACCCCTGCGTCGTCATTTTGGGGCAACGGTGTGGCAGATTCCTCCTCTTCCCCCAGTAGCGCAACGGAGCAAAAAATGTGAGCAGCGGGGTCTTCGCCACACCGTAGAGTCGGTGTCGATGACTTTGGGTTTCACCGAAAGGTGACACCAAGAGCAAGTAGTTGATCTAGCAACATTCCCGACTAGCAGCTCCGGCACACCAGCGACATGTGCAGTCAATACAGAACTAACTACTGTTTGTCTGCCCTTAAGTGATGTACAACCTATTTAATAATAATTTAATAGTGCACCATCATGGTGCAGTGCGGTTTTCAACTAGCTGGTTTCTGCAGAAAAGGTCTGAGTGAATTATAAGTGAGCCCTCCCCAGGCCACACGATGACACAATGCTGTATCATTGAGTGTTTTTAGGACATCAGTGTGCATCATTGAGGGAGATATAAAGACTCTATTGAATGCCTTTTTGAAGAGGCAAATAGCCTGGGTGCAAGAACACACACACTACGGTACATATACACACTCCTGAGTAAATACTGCTGTACTCTCCCAGTTTGTCTCTTGAGACACCTCCCTACTTCCCTGTTCTCCCTTCCCTTTCCTCGGGGCAGGGACACGGCGAGTCCCAGAAATGAACGTGATACCAGAATGACTCAGCAGTTTGCTTTTCACTCAATATGCACAAGTGGATAATTGGGGAATCCGAATGCATGCGAGGCTTTATTGGGCACTCTCGCGAGCACCTGAGATGGAAAGTCTTGCTAGGTGTGGTGCTTTTAACCCCTTTTCGCCACTGTGTTTGAGCGAAGATGAGGTTTTAAAAGCCTGAGGACAGCGCGGGCTGTGTGTGAGCATGGTGCAATTTAATACTGTGAAGGATCAAGAGGCTGCAAATGCAACCCGCACTCAATACCTGAGTTGGCTGTGTTTGTGGAGCTTCTCCGCCCACTCAAATGGGTCTTGACCTGTTCAAAAAGCTTGAACAGGCTGCATTTCGCAGTGTCAACTGCACAGTTTGCTGACGTTTAACCAGCAGCCTCTGATGCAAATAGTGTGGTAACCACACTTAGGTGCACAATAGGCCTCTTTTTTTTTATTTGAAAATGTGGCTGTATATTTAGAGACATTGTGTGTGTCTGTGTGTCTGACGCTCTGGGCAGCCCTGCCCAGCGCACACAACTGGCACTACCATCAGATGGAGAGACTGGGGAAAAGACTGACAGAGGGTGGGAACAGTCATGACTAATCAGGTGCTCCCCTTCTATCTCATGTTATTGGTTCAAACTGGACTTTACTGGTTCCTCCAGTGGCTGCCACAGGCCTGGGAGCACCTACTGTTCTGTCAGAGAGTATCATAGTCATGGAGAGCTGCCAGCTAGAGCTGTCTTAAGTAAGCTGGCTAAAATAAGTTGAATCCCCCCCGCAGCAGGATTTAGGGTTGTTGTTGCCATCCACCCACTAGGGACACTCTGCAGAACAGTTGGCTGCATTTATTTCAGGACTGGTTGCAATCTTTCAGATTTGGTTCTGGCTATAAATTTAATTTAATAATAGCTTTCATCTTTGGATAGATAATCTATTCATTTACGCTTACTTTTTCCAAGCTATCAGACAAGTATGAGATGTCTGTGCCATTATATTTCATCATAAGAGGATAATACCCAAGGAGTAAGTCTCATCAGCGTCAAATCTCATCAGCGTCAGTGAGCCAATAAGCATGCAGCATGCTTCTACCGAAATCTAATGATGCTTGTGATTGGCTGTCTAACGTTACACATCGTAGGAAAAACTCTGTTACGCACAGAGGTTTTTGATGAAGATTTTTAATTTTGTAATGTATTTTTGTTAAAATTGATTTTGTAAAATTTGTATATATAAAAAAAAAAAGTATCATTGGTATCGAACATTTTGAAAGGATATCAAGCCCGAGGTGGTATTGCCAACAAAAAGTGACTCAGTATCAGTAGGCCCATGTATAATCATGTCAGTAAACAAGCCTCATTATCCCACAGAGCCACAATGTGGTGTCTAACCTCTATTGATCGGCCCCACAGTTTGGGGAATTAGCGTCTCTACATGTTTTTCCCCAAAGCTTAATATACCTCATAAAAGCTTAACCATTTCTCCTGAGAGTCTTCAGTCCTCTGAGTGGAGGCACTCTTTATTACATGACGAGGTGAGGCGCATCCATTATAATACTGTAACCTAATTGCATCATGTGTAATTTTCCACCAAAATCCATTCAAATCTGATCAGAAGTGTGAACTAACAATACAATACAAACGGGTCAACAACGTAACCTCCTTGACTTTGGCAATAAGTGGAGAGTTGGGACGTGAAATGTAGAGAGAAAAATGGGAAGATGGGGTACCGAAAACCCCAGAGGAAAAAAGAAAGACGACTGAGGAAGAGAGAGCAGCTGATAAGGAGGAGCGCATCAGGAGAATGTAGAAAATGCGGTTAACGCGCGAGGGGAGGAGGGAAACGATAGTGGCACCGAGGCGATAGGTGAGATATGGAGATATGGAGATAAATGGGAAGAGGCGACGTTGGGTCACAGAGCTAGATTAGAAACAGCAGAGGTCTGCAATAGAGGACACAGAGGGAGATTTAACAGCGGGGGCCCGGGCTGCCGGTGACCGAGAGAGAGAAATGGAGCTGTGTGTGTGCATGCTAGAAAGGGATGGAAAGCCAGCGGAAGGAAAGAGAAATGTAAATGCATTGGAGACAACTCTCTGGATCTTACATTCGTTGGTTTGATTCCCAAAACCCTAAAACCAAGATTGTTTGCCCAGCAGAGCAAGTAGGTCCTTATTCAACCAGTGAGATAAGAGACCTAATTTGTCTTGGAGGAGTAAGCCTTTAATTGTGGGTTTTTATTTATTTTTCCGCTAGGATGTGGTCTGCACCCTCGGGGCGAGGCTTGAGCCGAGCAGTGAGCTGCTAAATCTGTGCAGAGTTGGTGGGCTGCTAGCGTTGGTGTAAGCTAGCTTGGTTTGTCCTTGGTGGCTGAGGCTAGGCCGCTAGGCTGGCCTGAGCTGTAATTGGATTAGAGATCTCTGCGTTGCATCAGGCAAGGCAAGCCGAGTACACACACACACACACACACACACACACACACACACACACACACACACACACACACACACACACACACACACACACACACACACACACACACACACACTATCCATTTAAAAGCACACACGCCTCAGGGAGCCAAGCTCATCCCAGTACTCGAGGCTGTACTCCTCCCGCTTTTTTTTTTCCTCTCAAACTTTCGTCTTTTCTCAGCATCCCGCTATTTTCTTTATCCCCCCTTTTAATCAACAACTCACCCATTCCCCCTGGCTGTATATGTGTAGGTGTGTGCATTCTGGTGTTTGTGTGCATGTGTGCGAATCAGCCCTGTGCCATGGATACCCTCTCTAAATGGGATTACAAAAGTTTCTAGCAGAGCCCAGTCTGCGAAACACCCGGGGAAATAAAGGACAGGAAGAAGAGAGGGAAAACTAGTCAAGTGTAGATAATGATGGGAACCCTCCTACTGAACATGATAGATGGGAATATAAAGACGTCCTACTGTACTCGGAGGGAGGGAGCTGCTCTTGACCTTCTTCTTTTATTTTTTCAATCGTGAACTTTCTGTTTAGCAAATATGGACAGGAAGTAAAAATGATGTCACCCGGATTGCCTCATTCACCCCTCTTAACCTTCTTGTGTGCAAAGGCTTCATCTGCAAAGAGATTTCGGTTACACTTTACTTGAAGGTATCTACATAAGAGTGACATGACACTGTCATGAACGTGTCATAAACAAGTCGTAAACGTTTATGACATAACGCTTCTTTTAGTAAGTGTCATCCGGTTTTTGTCATGACAAGTCAGGGTTAGGGTTCATGTGTCATGACTGTGTCATGTCACTCTTATGTAGATACCTTCAAGTAAAGTGTTACCGAGTTTTCTTTACTTCAACAAATGGGAAGAACTGGAATAGAGCTCATGACAGATTGGGCTAATTTCTTTAAGCTCAGTTAGACATTAACTGGGTACAGTGTGTCTCTTATTCTATCCGTGTATTGTCTGTCTCACTGCGTGGCTCATTCATGTGATTTTAAGTGACACTGAGGTGTTTCTTTGATTGGACTTTAGTAGTTCATCTATCTTTGAGAGGCTAGCAATAAATGAATGACAGGTCATCAACATTACCAGTAAACCTGACCGTAATCACGCTCTTCGCTATCACTAAGGAGGGTGGAGCCGTTCCATAGAATAATCTTGTGCCAGGAAACAAAAAATGGAAATGGACTTTATCTTACTGCCTGACCTGCCAAGGAAGAAACGGTGCACTAAAAGGGGTCAGGAGTTCCTGTGATAAATGAGCAGGGCATGGTGAGATGGGTTGTTTTTTTAAGGGATCGCTGAAGAGAAGGCATGAAAGAGAAAGAGGCTGAAGTTCAGCAACCCATAGGAAGAGATGCAACAGAAACAGGATTTCCTGTGTGTTTGTACATGCATATGTGTGTTAATACTCACATAGCACACGTGGATGCGGTTGAGATGACATATGATACAGCGGCGAGGCACTCAGTAAGTCTAGAGCGAGACAGCGATAGAGAAGGCTTAATAGCTGACAGGCCAGCACCAGCAGCCATATGCTTTCATAATTGTCTGACAACCCCGCCGTATGGCTCTGATCTGCCCATATGGCCTGTACATCTCCTCAGCTTCCTGCCACCGTGACAGCCAAGGAAGGGAGTGGGCGGGGGGGACAGCATGTAGACCGAGATAGAGGGAGGGGAGCAGGGTGTAGCTCTGATGTGGGATGATCTTAAAAGAGGGACACACACACTGTAATTGATGCAAAACACCCAAATCCACACCCAGCCGATGTCATTCTGTGGTTTTCAAACCTACGCCACCTATCCGCATGGAAAATAACCGGATGGGCACTTTAGACTTTAGTGGAGATTTAGTAGACATCATTTACACAATTTCATTTAGTGGTCTAAAGCCAGAAGTTGTAACGCCTTTGGATCGATTTAACATCAAAGATTTGACACCGGTGTTTACAGCAGAGCTGGGCCATGTCCGCTGAACTAATGATTACTTCCACTAATGACTGACGAAAGTAGTGCTGAAGATGCACCTAATGATTACTTTCGTAATTCACTAATCGGCCAGTTATTTGCTCGATAAGTTGATAAATCTTTCAGTCGGTAAAATGTGAACGAAAACGTTTAAACATATCCATTCTAGATTTCTTGAACCAATGGAGATGGCTTAACATTTCTTGTTTTGTCCAAACCGCCTAAAGGTTCAAACTGCAGCAATGATTACTTCCTCTGCTTGTGGGAAGCAGCATCAGCATCTCTGCATCTGCAGATCTAACACAGGCTGCCTTGCGGACAGCCCGCTGCAGCCTGCTAAACATGAACATTTGTGAGCGTGTCACGAGCCAGCTCAATGAGGTGCTTCACATCTAAAAAAGGATGTGGAGGAGGAGGAGGAGGAGGAGGAGGAGGAGGAGGAGGAGGAGGAGGGAGATGTTTTTGAGGGAAAAGTTTGACTTGGAATGAAGGCGAAGGGAGAGTAGAGAGGGAGCTGGTGTTCTGGGTCGTCTGATTTCCGCTGCTGGGTTAGGGTCACTGTGTGGTAGCTGCTGAGTGGGCCTTCCAGGTCAAGGCTGGACACAACACAAGACAAACAACAGAAGATATGACCTATAAGGCCTCTGATATCTCCTTGAGGGTGTGTGTGTGTGTGTGTGTGTGTGTGTGTGTGTGTGTGTGTGTGTGTGTGTGTGTGTGTGTGTGTGTGTGTGTGTGTGTGTGTGTGTGTGTGTGTGTGTGTGTGTGTGTGTGTGTGTGTGTGTGTGTGTGTGTGTGTAACTGACTGAGAGCTGACAGTAGGGCTGGGCGATATGGAGAAAATCAAATACCTCGATACCGCAATGATATTGTAGTGTTGACTATTGGTGCTTTCACAAAATATTTATGATAAAATGACATCACTTTACTGTAATGCAGCCTTTAAAACCAGGAAAAGACAACACTTACGTCATATCACGATATCCAAAATCTAAGACGATATCTAGTCTCACACACACACAACACACACACACACACACACACACACACACACACACACACACACACACACACACACACACACACACACACACACACACACCACTATAACACAGTCAAGGTCTTGCAAACGCAGCTGTCCGGCGTGATGTCACAACACTGGCCTTTTCTCCTCTGTTGTGTGCTCCCAGCCGTAGACCTGCTAAACGTGACCTTTTCTAAAAGCCTTTTTAATCACCAGTGATCTCTGAGCTGGGTGGCTCGTGACAAATGCCAACACTGAGCCAACAGCCTGGTAGCATTAGGAGCTAGGTTAAAGGCTAGCTGCGCTTAAGACTGCCTGTGAACACAGGGTGTTATGAGGAGTTCAGGCGTGGGAGCAAGGCCAGCAGCTCACTTTGCCCCAGTTTACTCGCAGGAAACCAGGGGAAGGAAGGAAAGGCCTTCTCACCATCTCATCCAACTCTCGGTCTATCAACGCCAAAGCTTAACTGAAATGTATAACATGCCCCAAGTTATGATGTGGGAGGCATCTCTCTGTTTCTATGGTATATTCGGAAATTACAGTTTGACCATAAAACGTAATTCGGTCATTGGTGGCACTGTATTATAAGCAAGTCAACAAGTGAGCAAGCTAAGTACCGTCAATTGAAGTTTTGTAGTGTTGAGTACAAACTATTCAAATATTGACAGTTAGGCTTGTTTACTTATTATTTGATTAGATATTTCTTTATCTAAATGAGGAAAGTTTTTTTTCTTAGACTTTATTTATTCAGGCAACGTTCTTAGTCAACACGTATGTTTGGCATATTTTTTTCAATGGAAACAAAAGGTTAAAACATGTTAATACTTCTCAAACTAAGGTACTGAAAAAAACATGTTGGTATTGGAATCAAAACATTTTAAAACCAATACATGACTAAATGCATGACCTTTTTAAAAACATTAATGGTGTCATATTACTGTATTTAAGAGGTCATGCGTTTGATTCAATTCAAAACGTGTCCAAGGACAAGACCAAGGTATTGGTTATTATAAGTTGATGAAAAGTCATATTATCTCCAGAAAACGGAGACTTAAGCTGATTATATACTAGACGCAGCCCAGCTGGCGCTTACAGATGTGACGTCATGAGATCGCCGTGAGTATTTCTACCTGCGCTGGTGGTCGCGACACTAGCTGCAGTCTTCTCCTGAACAGCGGTGGCGCTAATGAGCAAAGGCTACCGACGTTACTCTTTCTGACTAGAAGAAGAAGAAAAAGGTAAACAACGGCAGAACTGGCAGCAGCATTGCCGTCAATGCTTCGATTTGATTCAATGACCTACTTCGTCGGATCAAGCCTTTCATTCACCGTAAAAGAGCTCATCTTAACCCAGTAAGTTTACAGGAGAGACTCGCAGTCACTCTGAGAGTCCTGGCATCCGGTTGTCAGCGAACGCGACGCGCCGGCTGGATATTACATCATTTTGACGTCACGATGTCGCGCGCCAGCTTGGATGCGTTTAGTGTAAAAACCCCATAAGTCTGTTCTGCCTTCCTCTTCTTTCCAGTTGAATCATTGGATCTACACATTCTCTTGTTTTCTGCTTGCTATCTGACTAGGGCGGCACGATATGAGGAACAGATTAAATTGCGATTATATTTGACTGATCTTGCCATTGCGATGTGATTCACGATATTGGGATCATTTTTGTATCATTGTTGTCCTTTTCATTGAAAAATATAAAAATTAAAATGATTTTATAGTGTGATTTTTGCGAGCATCTGTACCAAACAAAGATATTTTTTTTTTCTTTAGTCTGTAGGATACGATTTGTAGGCCGGGACGTCTCTGCAGCACCACAATACTTCATTCACAATGGTTTGACAAATATTTAGCCTTTTAACAAATACTTCGCCCCACTCTAGGGCTGTGCAATTAATCGAAATGTAATCGTGATTATGATTTCGGCTCCCAATGATCACAAGAAAAACAATGATTTAGCTCGTTACGTTTTGCAAGTAAACTCTTATTTTCTCTTGTGTTCTGAATGAAAAAATAAAGTTTCAGTAGGAAAAGTATTAAGGCAAAGTTCACAGTTGTATGTTTTTTTTTTTGTTTTTTTTTTACTGTTGATTCATTTAAATGTCCCATGGCATGAACATTTCACTTTATGAGGTTTTTTAACATTAATATGAGTTCCCCCAGCCTGCCTATGGTCCCCCAGTGGCTAGAAATGGTGATAGGTGTAAACCGAGCCCTGGGTATCCTGCTCTGCCTTTGAGAAAAGGAAAGCTCAGATGGGCCGATCTGGAATCTTCTCCTTATGAGGTCATAAGGAGCAAGGTTACCTCCCCTTTCTCTGCTTTGCCCACCCAGAGAATTTGGCCCACCCATGAGAGAGGGACATCATGGCTTTCAAATGAGCAAAGTGGCAGTTGGTCATATTGCACTAGTCCATATTGACATTTCGATAGAATTGAGATTAATCGTGCAGCCCTATATCGTGTGTGTGTGTGTGTGTGTGTGTGTGTGTGTGTGTGTGTGTGTGTGTGTGTGTGTGTGTGTGTGTGTGTGTGTGTGTGTGTGTGTGTGTGTGTGTGTGTGTGTGTGTGTGTGTGTGTGTGTGTGTGTGTGTGTGTGTGTGTGTGTGTGTCAGAACAGGCTACTACAGATTAGAGGCGAGAGGAGCGTGCTGCTGATTAGTGGCTGGTCGTTAGCTGGTTAAATGAGGCTAAGTGAGCTGGCCGGCTCGTGGAAGTGAGATGGATGAGATTGGCCTACGCGAAGAGCGATGGAGGGAGAAGATCTGAGATGCGAACCGTGACTCCTGACCCTCCTGTCTTTTGCACACTTGTTTTTTCTTTATCTTCTCTCTCGTCCCTCCTCTTCTCTGCTACTCTGCCCTCCTCTTCATCCTCCCTTCAAACACTTCATGTTGCCTCTGCAGAGCAGTGCAGGTTATGTTCGGCTGTTCTCTCTGTTGTCTAATTATTATGCAGCAGGTTAGCGCTCGTCATTGTCACTGACAGCGTTGCTCGTTCTGTGTGCAGCGTTGCAGCCGTGAGCTTGACTTGGTCACGTCCACATACCACATGTCATAAAAAATGTATCTTTTGAAATGGCTTTGTAATTTCCCTCTGGTTAGACATGTCATTTGAGGAGGCATTAAATGCTGAGAGGGAATATTTGAGTGTTGACAAAAGTTCAGGTGCATATTTGAGCAACAACAAGGAATCAATGCTGCACCAGTTAATTTCACCTTTATCAGCAACTATTTGGTAATTGAGTCATCTTTTAGCTTCTCAAGGTTGACGATTTGCTGCTATCATTTGCAATATCTGATCGCAAACTGAAACTTTTTTTTGGGACGGTTGATGAAATGCATCACATTGAGCAGTGGGAATTTATAATAGGCTTGTTTTTACTATTATCTGACAAAAGATGAGAAGTTGAGTAATCAAGAAACTAATGGTCAGAGACATTTTTGCGCAAAGACATACATAGACATAGAATTAGTTATGGATGAAAATATTGATGTGTTGGCCTGTAAAATAGTTGCTTCTTGTTTTCACATGTCCTAAAGCAAGTTGTGTAAAGGAAAAAATAGCTAAGTTAAAAGGTCTGGAGTTCAGTGCAAAAATATAGAAAAACTGTGTTCTCCAGCAATTTAGTATATATAGACTTGTGAGTGACACATTAGAAAAATGATTGTCAAAATTGATGCAGCACTGGTTGACCGATCACATTTTTTTGTCCCTAGTCAGCATCAACCTCTAAAAATACTGGATCCTACGTTGCCCACAATGCAGGTTAAAGCATCTTTCATTGGACTTCCCCTACTTTCACAAACCATACCTTTAGTAACGCAGGCTTTGTTTTTCGTAGTCTCAAAGCCCCCAAGACCAAGATAGGTGGAATGCCCCTTTAATCACACATTGAATTCACAGTCATTGTGACGACCTTTGTGACTCTACTTCAAAAGCCAGGATTTGACAACAGCAACAGATAGAAATAGGAAAGGTCTATCTATGGCTCCGGATGAGACTATATGTGTACAAACTGGCGTGCTGGAAATGCGCGCTGTAAGCCGTTTCGGTCCTCAACCTGATGATGTGTCCATTTGAACGTTTGTTTCGTGTGCGCGTAAGAGAAAATGAGCGGGAGACATTCCCCACATCCGTTTCCTCTCACAGAGGAACAGTAGGTCAACAGTAGGTCGGGGATTTAGGTCTGCTCTGTTGAGTTCATGTGTTGCTCAGGGCCCGAGGGGAGGGGGCAGAATTACAGTGCATGCAGATGGGACATGTCTCATAATCACCGTGGATTGCATGTATCCTTAGTGAGGTGGTAGGGACTCTTTCATGTTAAGACATCATTTATTTATATATATATATATATATATATATATATATATATATATATATATATATATATATATATATATATATATATATATATATAAAATTGAAGTGAGATGAACAAACTGTAATGTATCTTTTTAGATAAAACGATTAGATAAAAAAGATGTTGATAAAGTTTTCTTTTGGGGACATCATTTGAAATTGGGAAAAATTTGAAGTTTGGGAAAAAAGGTAATAAATTGCAATATATCGCAGAATTTTGCAATGTCTTTAAAATCGCAATAATATTGTATCGTGACATAAGTATCGTGATGATATCGTATCGTGAGGCCTCTGGTGATTCCCACCCCTAATATATATATATATTTATATTGGGGCTTTTCCCTTTTTATTAGATAATGACAGTGGATAGACAGGAAAGGTGGGAGAGATATGGGGGATGACACTCAGCAAAGGGCCGCAGGTCGGACTCGTACCCGGGCCGCTGCAAAGGACTCCGCCTACATGGGGTGAACTAGAGGTCCTGTTAGATATTTTGGAATGTGAGGTATGGTGCATTCTGACGCTGCCTGAATGAAGGGAGATTTTTGGGGGGTCTCTCTGGCTTCTTTTGGTCTCTGTCTTTCCCCTTTTTTTTATGTTGTATTTGACGTAATTGCAGTTATCTAGAGGTGTGTGTGTGTGTGTGTGTGTGTGTGTGTGTGTGTGTGTGTGTGTGTGTGTGTGTGTGTGTTAGGTATTCCTTTACCTCCCTTGTATGCCCCGCCCTGTACTGTAACATGCTCTCCTTTCCTCCTCATTGTTCTGCCTCTCCGCCGGGCCAGGGAGTCTGGAGAAGGAGCTTGCAGGAAGTCTTCATCACTCGTTGCACTGAGATACACAAAAACAGGAAGTGCTGCCTTCCTCATGCGGGCTCCAGCTGGGCGTTTGTCACTCTGCGCACGGTCTATCAGAAAGCGGCAACGTGAGCTCCGTCTCTAACCGCACATGTCTTTTTCTGTCTTTCGGGCTCCTCCATCTCGCTTAGTCGACGTGTCCCCTTCACTGTGACTGCTAACCGCTCTGTGCAGCTGCACTGCATGCCAGAATACTGATAATTAACCTCTGTACCGTATTTTATAGAAGTTAATTCGACAGTGTAGTGAAGTGACCTCTGGGAAATTGATGTGAGGGAATGATGGGAAAAACCCTCAAATAAGGAAAAGGGCCAGGAAATGTACCAAACATGATCACCATTTATAAGGTTTAATACTTTTATTCCAAGGGTTTCCTTATCCTTCTCTCCCAGAAACTTAAATAACGCACATAAATTCTTCATTGTGCTTTGTCTCGGTTTTGCTCCTAGCAGCCAACCAGGCCACATTATTTCCTCTGTCCTTAAATTGCAGCGAGACCTTCACTGAAGCTGGTATATAAGAGTTGTCTATCTGAAGTGCATCTCTTAACAGCTGAAAGGCCACCAGCTGTGGTCAAAGGTGGTTAGAGATCACTGGTCTCTTCGGATAATGTGCACACACACACACACACACACACACACACACACACACACACACACACACACACACACACACACACACCAGCTGTTACATAACCGGCGGCAGCTGTGCACTGCACACTTCAGGTGTGTGTGCTTGTGTATGCAAGGAACCTTTTACAGTGTGGGCAGCTAGCTGGCCAAGACTTTTTCTTGCATCAGCTCAGAGCTGCTGGGTCGTGCTCCATCTACTCCAAGCCCACTTTCTGTGGCGTTCTCCCACAACAACGAGTCTGGAGATTTGAATACATTAAAAGGTCACTTGACATTTCCGTAGCACTGCTGTACAAACAGTTGACAAACTGATCTAATAGGTGTTTGTGGTGTGTTTCACCCTGCGTCTGTCATTTCGGGAAAGCTCCTTTTTTTTTTTTTTTTTTTTTTTTTTTAAGGATGTTTTAGTGGCAGTATCTGTAAAACTGTTGATTTTTGAAAATACAAAATCAACAGACCTCTGCGATGTCACTTGTGGGTGCTTTAAAATCACCAAATAAGACTTTAAAAGCTTTAATATGTGGTTGGATAGCCTCTGTTTGGATGAAGCTAAGGGTGACCCCAATGAAGGACATGAAATGAGGAAACAACCTTGAAAGTTATTGAAATGTCCTTGAACCTAATATCCAGATGTGCTTTGGAACCTTGTGACTCTTTCATGTGTCTCTGGGCTGCTAATACCACCTCAATAGTAAGTAAGCCACAGCTCCGGACCTCTCAGTCTTCTTTGTCTGGAAATGCACACAGTTATGCGCGTGTTGCAACTCTATAGCTCGACTTCAGGAAGAACGGATAATTTGCTGTTAACAGAATTTAGATGTAGTGTGTTTTTTTTTTTTTTTTTTTTTTCTACCACAGGAGGGCAGCACTTGTCCAGTTCACATGGCTGGCCAGTGGGCAGGGACGTGCTACTGGGCAAAATAAAAATGCTTACTTGTCAGCAGTTAGGTAACTTTGTTTGGTCAATCAAACGATTTTGGAAGGTCAAATGAGTTACTTTTTTCCATGAGAGGATTGTGTGTGGGTGGGTGGGTGGGTGGGTAGGTGTGAGAGAGTGACGTGACAACAGGGAGCAATTCCAAAGACGGAGAGATGTAGCAATCAGAGACAGTCAGCGGTGGCATGAAGTCAGTGAGCATGAAATCAGAGCTTGTTGCATAATCATGGCTTGCAGGCCTTCCCAGTGTGCACCGGGCTCTGTCGGCTCTTTCCAGTCCAGTCTCACATGACCGTATCAGACGGATGCCGTATTAAACCAGCAATACAGTCCACCACCAGCCAGAGGCAGACACCGAGATCAATAGTTCTGTTCTTCTCTGGGCTGAGGCACAATCTTTTTTATTTTATATCCATTTTCTTTATATTTCAAGTGAAGTTTAGGGGGTAGTTTGGATATCCAAATTGTGATTTATCTGTGGTTGCACTCTGCAGTCATTCAATGCTAAAGAAACACTGATAATTGATGTCTCCAAATTTACTTTTAAAACCCATCTACAGTACGTAGACCACTTTAGTCACAAATTAAGGATGCAATAGTTTTATGCATCAGGTCCTTTTACCCACATTATTGTAGGGAAAGGATTGTGGAACTTTCTCTTTGTGTATTTTGGATTATGGCAATGTTTTTATAGACATGCTCCTATCGCTAACCTTAAACATCTAGGTGCTGTCTATCTCTCAGCGCTTTTAGATTTAATACTGACGACCCATAGGACGCCCCATCCTTGTGTCTTTTCTCAGAAGGTGGGCTGGCCCGTCCTCTCGGTCAGGCAAGATCAGCACTTTTATCTTTTATATTAATCGATCTATTAATCAACAAAGGACTACTTAAAAAATGACTGCCTTGTTTATCGTCACTCCTGTGCCTAAGATCTAGGAAAGACACCTACCCCCCCATTTGTCTGGAATAATTTACAGAATAGACTGAACGCTGACACACTGATATCATGGTGCAATTCAAAAATTAGTTTGAGGTTCCATTTCATTGGAAGGTGTGATATGCTTGTATTTTTGAATTACTTTTTATACCTATGTCAAGGATATTTCACAAAGCATTTATTAATATTTGTCATGCTGTTGTCTGTATGAATGGTAAATGGGTTTTTCTACAAAGGATCCTGTACGGGTGCTCAACTACTCGCCCTAGTGGTTTTGTTACCAATACAGGCCTTGCTTCTCCTCGTCTCCCTCCATTCATTACATGCCCTCGATGTCTTTCACATAGCAGCAATACCAGACGTCACTGAGGCATCAGCGCTGCTTCCCGTCTTTTTCATTTTCTTTTTTTTGATCTCCTGTCCTCACCTCCTCCCTTCCATCGCTGGTGCAAAGCCTTTATTCACATGCCAACAATAGCAGACTGCGTACCAGTCAACAGGACGTCAGTGATGGCCTACACCTCCTGCCTGCTGCCTATCTCTCATCACTGCTCCTCCGGCCCAGCCCGACTCACTTAGCACAGCAGCCCCAGAGAGCCAATGAGAAGGTGGAGGCGCTCGTCTGTTCTTTACCCATGAGCGGTGCATTACTTCTGTTTAACAGTAGGTGGCATCACAGTCCCATCTTCGGCAGTTCCCCCTTGTCAGTGTCCATCATGACTTCCTGGTTACAGGATGGATGTGCACAGTTCAAACTATGAATGATAATGATGATGTTTTTAAATGTAGAATGTAAACTTCCTCCAGGCTCCTTAAATGCCAAACTGAGAACAATTACAAGGATGATTTTTATTATCGATACGATTATAGTATTTTTTTTTGGGGGTTCTTTGTTTGCGCTATAAAATGTCAGAAAATGGTGAAAAATGTCACTGGCTGTCTGACCAATAGTCCGGAGCCTACAGACTGATATTGACTCCTTGTTTCAGCATCACTTTAGTTTCTTCACTGCTGGCTACTAGTATACTGTCCTCTTAAGATCCTTGTAGCAGTAAAATAACTATGGGAAATGAGAAAAAA
Organism: Perca fluviatilis; assembly: GCF_010015445.1. Taxonomy (NCBI): domain Eukaryota; kingdom Metazoa; phylum Chordata; class Actinopteri; order Perciformes; family Percidae; genus Perca; species Perca fluviatilis. The sequence continues at coordinate 26,818,422 of NC_053119.1, forward strand.
AAAAAAAAGTGCTACTTTTTATTTTACAAATTAGATGATTTTACCAAAGCTGGCACTGAGCTTTACATTCTAAAAATGCCTGAGCGGTGATCAGTGCATGGGTAAGGTTGCATTTCATTTCCTGGAATTTTGAATTGAAACCAAAGCTGTCTAGATATAGAAATATAATACTGATTGGGTACAGAGGCCAGAAACAGCCAGACATAACATTTGCCTTTGGGTGCATCCAGGAGAGACATTTGAGAAAATGTCAACATTGCTGTTATTTAGCCCGTTATTTCACTTAACTCTCACGAGTTTCTATATACTAAGTGACCAGTATCGGACTTTATTATTGCAAGCTCCCTCTGCTTTGTGGTGATAGATGGTCAGACCGAGAGCAACAGAAGCCTATAGGGTGACTAAATGGGCAGAGACAGACCCATGGAGGTTACTATAAAAGTTGAGTTATTAGTGGTGTCCCCTCACTATAGGCCAGGCTGGATGTGAAAGACAGACACACAGACAGACTGACTGACTCCTGGCGTCGCCCAGCCTGGCAGTATATATAGGCTCTTTCATACTACACCCCTTGGCATAGTCCCAGCTTACATATACTGTCTGTGTGTGTGTGTCTGTGTCTGTGTGTGTGTGTGTGAACATATTTGGGATATGTGGGTGAGAGAAACTGTTGGTTCTTGGTACCCGAATGTACATTAAATTGCATAATACACACATGTTAGTGGTTTCATAAGATTCATCTTTTTTGGCATAACTGCAGAAAGTGTTGGGTGTGTGTGTGTGTGTGTGTGTGGGGGGGTTGGGGGCCCTCAGTCAGTATCACCTCTGTGCTGGGGAACTTGGCGCATGCAGTGCCATGATCTCTCTAAAAGCTCTCCTCTCACACATGCTCTCAAGTTGCTGAAGCCACAGTAGAGTTTGTGTGTGTGTGTGTGTGTGTGTGTGTGTGTGTGTGTTTGTGTGTGTGTGTGTGTGTGTTTGTGCACTGCGGTCCAGCGTTTGTGCAATGTATTCCTGGAAAGCCTGTGTAGGGGCCAAGGCTAGCAATGACTATTTTCTGGAAGCTTCTCTGCACTTGGAACGAGGCAGAGAAAAGAGAGGAGTTCATGAGTACTTTATTTGATCCTCGTTATCGAAACCTTCAGAGAAAATCTGCAGTCGAGAAGGCATCGCTTATCGACTTGCATCTTTTAACGCCATTTGTATGCATGGACACACACTTGAAGTTAGGCCGGGGTGCATGGAAAAGAGGCTTGAATAGAAATAAGCATTGCGAAAGAAGCAAGAAAGCTTAAATTAGCTTAATTAAGGGGCTGCAAACCGAGCCATAAAATCGAGGGAAGTTAAGGTGCAGGCAGTGAATAAGGATGCAGGAAGGAGGAATGGGTTGAGACTGAATAGGAGGGGGAAAGAAGGCGGTGTTGTTTTGAACTGCATCAATAAAAGCCTAGGCTAATTGTGCCTCTGTGGTCTGCAGTATTCACCCTTTGTTGCTTTCACCGTCCTCCCCTTTCTTGACTCCAAGCCTTCTCGTCCCATACCCTCCAGAGTCTTCCTCCTCTTCCTCCATCCAGTGGCTGCTGTGTAACTCTGCAGTGACTGACTGAGCAGCAGCAGCAGCAGCAGCAGCTGCGATGCGATTGATCAGCAGTTCTGGTGCCAGACTGCTCTTACTGTAATAAACGAGCTTGGAGCCATTGAAACCGAGCCTGAGTGCTTTTGCGGCAGTGGAGGAATCACACACACACACACACACACACACACACACACACACACACACACACACACACACACACACACACACACACACACACACACACACACACACACACACACACACACACACACACACACACACACACACACACACACACACACACACACACACACAGAGACAGACACTGCACCGCACTCTCATGATGTAATGCTCTTTGTTTGTTTTTTACAGTAATCCCTCCAAACCTATACAGACAAAAGTTAATAAGAGATTTAATTTTCTTAAGAGATTTTTTTGTGGACATGCTCCTCAGGATTCTTTGAACTAAGCGTTTGCTCCTAGATGATTTGTCCTTTTTATAAATCATCTCCATGATAATGGAACAGAGATGAATTATTCTTGAAGCTTTCAGCTGAAAATGGCTCCTTTTTGTTATTAATTTAAGAACAAAATTGTCTTCAAGTCAATTCCAGGTTGCTTCATATACGTTCTAAAACTGTAAATTTTTGGGATGTCCTGACAAGTACTAAAGCACAAATTTCATATAACCATAAACATCCTGGATTTGAATCCAGTTTGGGACTCTTGTTGCATGCCAATGCTTCCTTAATTGGCTGTAAGAAAAGCACATCTGGTCTTTCCATCAGTCTTTGTGCTCCTGCGCCCTGCTCAACATATCCCCACTCTCCCTTTCTCCCCATCCATCTATCTATTCTCTCCTAATACTTCTCTGTACCAACCTTTTTTTTTTTTTTTTTTCTCCATTACCATACAAATCCAAACTTGACAAAACAAGAGCTTTGACTCCCCTGAGCTGTATCTAGTGTACACACAGTGGCGTAAAGATTATCCAGCAGCGGCAGCAAGCTTTCTTCACTGAGGTCATGCATACACGCCTGAGGCAGGAGGCGTCTGGGTGCAGCGCTGAAGATCACACTCGGGTCAGTGTCACCTCTGTGTTCATGCTCAAAGTGAGCTATTCTGCTTTCTGTCATTTCCTCCACATTCTTGCTTCTCATTTCATTGCCCAAGAGGACGCTGCAATGCACGGATATAACTCACTAGGTAGCCAGCGATTATGGTTCATTGTTTTTGGTCACTCGGTCATTGTCCTCACTGCAGCACCTGCTGTTAGGTCAAGAGTTTGTTGGTGCAGCAGCAGAAGTAGGAGGACCTCCTGTTTTTTCATCATCATCACCATGCAAAGAACCACCTACATGCCGAAAGTGTCCTTGGGCGAGACACTGAACCCCGAGTTGCCCCCGATGCTGCGCCATCGGAGTGTAAATGTGTGTGAATGTTTATCTGATGAGCAGGTGGCACCTTGTACGGCAGCCTCGGCCACAGTGTATGAATGTGTGTGAATGGTGAATGGTTCCTGTACTATGTTAAAGAGCTTTGAGTAGTCGTTAAGACTAGAAAAGCGCTATATAAAAACAGTCCATTTACATTTACAATCATTTTGAACTATCAAAAGTATAATGTACAGAAAGTTATTGTCTTTCTTTATTAAACCACACCCTCTTATAAGTTTAAGCATGTATACCAACTTCCTGTTTTGTGTGTGTGTGTGTGTGTGTGTGTGTGTGTGTGTGTGTGTGTGTGTGTGTGTGTGTGTGTGTGTGTGTGTGTGTGTGTGTGTGTGTGTGTGTGTGTGTGTGTGTGGAAAGGCTACTTTGGACTTAAACGGCATTAATGGATCCTCAGCCCTATTCTTAGCCTGAAATCTCTCTCACCCTTCAGGCGCTGACAAGAGCTATGTTGGAGTGGTGGAGTCTGGTTTGTGTTCAGCATATGCAGAAATATAAGTGTGTGTGTGTGTGTGTGTGTGTGTGTGTGTATATATATAAATATATAGCTCCTCCGATAGGAAACGCTGTTGAAACATGAGCCTCCTCCGGACCGTAAATGGGGAGAAGAAGGAAGCTGGCTCGCATCATTCGTTTTTCATGAATGTATCGTAAATGTGTTTTTTTTTTTTTTTTTTTTGTATTAAGACGTTGCGTTAGTTCGGTTGTATGTCGCCGAACCGAGCCTGAGGAGTGGATGTAAATGTGGACGTACTGAAAGAAAAGGTTCAACTTTCATGTGATGTTTTTTTTTTTTACCCAGAGTAAAACGCGGTGGTTTGCGTCAGCGAGGCTGTGGACACAAAGCAGAGGCAGCCTTAACCAGACTCTGTGCTAATGTCGCTACATTTGGTCCAACTTGCATCGCTCCGGACCGCTCCGTCACGTACGCCTCCGATACCGGCTCTTTATTGTTTTCATCGAAACGCCTGTAGTCTGAGGAGTCGTTAACCCTGCTCCACGGAAACTACATCGAGGGGGGGGGGGACCGGAGGAGGAGGAGAAGAGGGAGGTCTGGGAAGAAACGATAGAAAGAGAGAACGGTGCTGGACTGCAAAGAGCAACTCCGTATTGTTCCGCGTTTGTTTGTTCTGCAGCCGTTCAGAGAAGAGAGAGAGAGAGAGAGAGACACACACACACACACACCGTGGGGTCTATTTTTTTCTTTTTCTTTCGGGGTGCGACAAAAAGCTGAAACAACCGTCAATTCTGGATTTCTTTATCCGCTTCCTGTCGTCCAGGATGAGGTTTAAAAGGAACGGGTCCTATACGCTAAATAGGTAAGATGCTGCGGTAAATGTGCGCAGTGGTAACTTGATAATGTGTTATCTATATGGAGAGGAAGAGGAGGAGGAGGAGGGAGGGAGGGGGGGGGGGGGCACGTCTTGTTATATGCTTAGCTCATAAATCAGGTAACTTTCTCTGTGATATTTTCATGAACGCTTGAAGGAGTGCTCATAGTGACTTTGTAGCCTCTTTATTTCACTTCTTGGCATTGCTTTAATATCCTAAGATAACTCTCCAATAATGCTAGGTGAAGCAGACTTTTTTTTATTGCAACATTATGCAGACACATAAGCTGCAATGGCACCATTGAGGGCTACTTCTTTGTGAGAAGGTCTTTTGATGCTACATCTGATGAAAAATCACATGCACTTTTTGATGTATATTAAGGTCTTTTGAGGCTTCATCTGATTTAAAAAAAAAAAAAAAAAAAAAAATCACATGGATTTTGTGATCTATATTAAGGTCTTTTAAGGCTACATCTGATGAAAAATCACGAACTTGCAGTTATTTATAATAGCAAATACAGTATCTTGGTCCTTTTTTCAGTTTTAATGACAGGCTGCAAGCAAAATGCCCTTAAAAGACTTGATCGTGGCTAATCAGACATTGATAATATAATGTCAATTCTTCTCAAGGGTCCCCTGATTTCAGTGTGGCGCCCACGTGTAGTTCAGTCTGTGAGGCTGGATCGGGACAAACCTGTCTGTCTCGCTTGAAGGGGGGTGGGCTCTCTCTCTCTCTCTCTTTTGTTTCCTCTCTTCCTTTATGGAAAACAGCAAAATGATCTCCCTCTTTTTACTCTCCCTACCTCCTTTATCTTTCTCCCTCCTTCCCCTCCACAGAAATACCCCTCTCTTGCCATCCCATCACCTAGCAACTTTATATGTGGTTGAGTGTAGCAGTGTGAATGATGTGCACTATGTGGGTCTGCCTCTTTCCCCATAGCCCACTTTCCCCTCAACATGAATGCAACGGCCTCTATTCATATCCTGGCGTTTCTAAACCCGGTCACGAGTCGGGTCTTTCCCCTGCCCAGTGTTTTTGGTCTCTCTCGCTCACTCTCCCCTCATTGTGTTATCTCTCCCAAGTCACAAGTTTATGAGGAAAAATCCTTTCTTTGTCAGTCTGCCATCCACCAACCAAGTCACACAGCTTGCTTGAATTCAGCGGATGTTTTGCTTTTATCCTTTTGTCTGGATTTTATGATAAGACCCAAAAGTTTGAGGAAGTACACACACACACACAAGGAGACCCACAAGAACTTGCGCACGTTGTTGAAAGTGACCGTTGATCTAATGGCAGTTTCACTTCATACACGTTTCCGCTGGCACTCCTTTCCCCTTTTTGTTACCCCTTGTTACAGGGGATATGGCCTTCCGCAGTTTGACACACACACACACACACACACACACACACACACACACACACACACACACACACACACACACACACACACACACACACACACACAACCCATATCCTGACTTTAAGATACTGAAACACAAAGGGAACTAATGAGTGCTAAACACCCACTTCATCACACAGCCGAAAATGCGAGAACAATGTTATCGCTGTATACCCTTCCTCCCTTTAGTGTTTTCACATAGGAAGTGTGTGCAAGAAAGGTGTGTGTTACTATCCCCCCCTTTGTTGTGTGTGTGTGTGTGTGTGTGTGTGTGTGTGTGTGTGTGTGTGTGTGAGCAGGTGAAAGGGATGAGGTAATTAAACAGTGAAAGAGGAGGACTGTTGGCTGCAGCTCCTGGTGACAGGCCTCCAGAGCGGAGGAGGAGGAGGGCGAGGAGGTGTTGAAGGATGGATGACGTCATGGGATGTAAAAGTGCTTTGCTGGGCTGCTGCTGCGGTCCGTCTTTGTCGTCTTTTTATCTAAAAAAGAAAAGGAGCAGAGGGAGGAGCGCAGTGTTGTCCTGTGGTGGTGTCGTCTGAAGTTGTGTGTGCAGCAGGGTTAGGTTAAAATAAACCACTAGCTTTGGCTTCTGCTAAATCCATCTCACTGTTAAGGAGCTCTTTGATTAGTCGGTGACAGAATAAGAGCAGAACTGTCCCCCTGTGGTCGTCGCTACATAGTGACGTCTTCTGAAGGTGGCTGTTGTCTCTGCCTTTGTTGTCTGTCAGACTTTTTGTCGGCAGGGTACGGTGATTAGTTTCCTCTGAACAGAGCGGTGTTGGCCTGTTTGACATTGAGCGTCGGTGTTTAGCGGCCTGTGCTGATGTCCGACTGCAGCCTTCAATTTCAGCGTCACACACACACACACACCGGACCGCTGCAGTCCTTTCCGTTTTGTGTGCGTTTCTGTCTTGTGTTTTGATGTGTAGAATGAAGCAAGTGAACCGCAAAGGGGAAAAGAAAGCGATTGCTCTCATTGGATGAGGCAGGGAAGAGACGTAATGAGGCCCATGATTCGCCCTGTGTCCTTCACCTTATTTGCCCACACACCACCAGAACTCTGCAGTAATTGGCTCGCTTCCTTGGGGCTTGTCTCCGCGCGAGCCCCTCCCATCCCGTACCTTTGCATCATTTGTGTGAATGAAGAGTCACGGTTATTGTATGTACGTGCACTTCCCTGTGCCGCATGTCTATTCACATGTGCAGTCGCTCCTTAGCGTTGACTCAAGAGTGGACAATTAGCCATCTACTGTTAGTAGTAACTTTGTTACATATCACTTCATGTGCAAAAGCATGAAGGGGCTGTCAACTTGCTGCACTGATTACCTTTTTTAGAGAGGTCTGACAGGATTTTAGCAAACGGAGCGTGGTTTTGGTCTGTGTGAGCGATGGGTGGAGATAGGATGTTTAGGATGTATACAGATGGCTGAGATTGCTGTCTCCCAGTCTCTCTCTCTCTCTCTCTCTCTCTCTCTCTCTCTCTCTCTCTCTCTCTCTCTCTCTCTCTCTCTGTGTGTCCAGCTCTCTCTCTCTCCCCTGCAGTCCACCCTGTGCTGCCCAGCAGTCAGCAGTTTGTTTATGGGACTCTGTTTGCCAAGCTAATCTTCCCGCCTTTCAAGTGGGAGCCAGCAAACGAATGAGAGAGAGGGAGAGAGAGGGAGAGTTTGCGAGAGTGTGAAAGTGAGGCAGGCAGTTGCAGTAGTTAGAAAGGAGAGAGAAAGAGACACATGCTCAGAGAATTATGGCTGGTTTTGTGACCGATATTTTGTTTTGAAAGTGTGTTTCTGCACGCTTGCTTGGCTGACTCCCTGATCGGCCTCGCGTCCGTCCATCCGTCCGTCCCTCCCTCCTGCGTGACCTGTGTTAAAGCCAGAGGCTGTTCCAGTAGCTGTACTGTTACACAAGGTGCCATGCCGGAGCTGCTGCGCCTGTAGCCGAGTTTGTCAGAGAGGAGCGGAGACTGGGACGAAGGGTGCTGGAAGGGTGCTGTGGGTCGGAGCCTCGTCACCCCGGCCCTGCTTCACCACTGACTGGATGGGGGTTCTGGTGTGCTGCGACTGCTTCTTCTATCGGTAGTTAACAAAGTCACTGTTACTCTCTTTCCCTCTTGACCTTTCCATCCCCTTCACTGTTGTTGTTGTTAATTGTTGTTGTTTACGGCATACTTGGCTTTTCAGCATTCTTCTCTTTACATTATCAGACTGCCATTAACGTCCAACCATCTGAACCCCCCCACCCCCACCCCTCCTTCCTTCCCCTTCCTCTCCTCCCCATTCACTCTCTCTGTTCTGCTGCTGCGGTTTTGTAGGAGACATTTGAGGACAGTGCTGCTGTAGCAGGCAGAGATTCTGCTGTAGTCAGACACAAGGGGTATCTTCACTTGTGGGAGGAGGAGGAGGAGGAGGAGGAGGAGGAGGAGGGAGGGAGTTGAGGACAGAGGGACAGTGATGGCACATAGCCATCCTCCTATAGCTGACGGAGGAGAAGGTGGGTTAGATGTTGCTGGTTACAGGGTTTGTTAGCAGGGTAGGTTAAGACTAGTTGGAGTAAAATGGCATGCAGCCACAAGTCGGCTATCCAGTTAGGCTTGCCCAACTTTTCCTCTCATCCTCCTGTGTGCCCCTCTGGCTATGCAGCACTGTTTGTTTGGACTCAGTGTTCCCTTACAAGGGGGCAGGGGGGTGCTCTTTCCTTTTTTTCAGTTTTTGTTGTTTGCAGAGCATTGCCTTAATAGACTTTGCTCGTTTTTTTTCCGGTCATTATCACCTGAATTTACCTTCTATTTGGTTCCCTGCCTGGAACCAGTCATCATGTGTTGGCGAGCCTGTGCCGTGCACTCGTATAGCTGGTTGTTGTGCTCGAGAGTAAGGCTAGATGATTTTGGTTCGGCTCTCTGGCAGTCGGAGCAGAAAGGATCTGGTTCCCCTCTCTTGTGGTTGTGGGGTTAGCCAGCCTGAGCCTGCCTTAACTGCTGTATAAAATCTAAATTTAACTTTCTATTTCTCTAAGGAGCGTTTTGATGGTGAGGGTTAAATTGTAGCTTTAACACAGACACACACACAGCACAGCTGGATTAGATTAGGCCTCGCTGTGATTCAGAACTTTGTTTACACGTCACTGCTACTCTTAGTATGAATAACAGCCTGCCGTTTATGTGTGTATGTACTGTATGTGTGTCCTGTATCCGTGAGTTATATACTGTTGGCGTCAGTGAAATACACACAGAAGCCTTGTGAAGTCAGGGGCTTGTGCCAGAAGTACTTATGTGCCTTTCCACTCCCGTCATGATCAAGGCTAGGGTGGGACCTGGACAGCGCACTGATGTCTCATGGGCTCATTAAGCCAAAGTGGGCCGTCACGTCTATTTTTAGCATTTCCTCTCTCTTGGCGTCCCCGTCAGCCAATCGGGCGGCTTGGCAGTGACGGTATATGGCTTGATTGATGTTTTTGGAGGCACACCCATCCAAACAGGTCATGTTGACCTCAGCCCGGGCTAGCCCTCCGTCCCCTGGCCTCCGGTGTTTCAGCTCTCAACAGTAGCATTGTCTGGAGGAGAAATTGCCTGCCAGCACTCCGTCAAACAGCTTCAACTCTAATGTATACCATCCTGTTTAAAAAAAGAGCGATTGAACAGTCTGTCATGGCCTTAATTACTCAGCCTTTTACGTTTTTATTTTTATTTTTTATTTTTTTATGTTACAGTCAGGAGCCTTGATCTTTTATACAAGGTGAATTTAGGAAGGATACACTTTGCTTCTTCAACAAATTTACCCTAAATGTGCATAAATATAATAGAATGATATCTTGGTTCCATTTAATTTTGATTTATGTATACTATCAAACTGATGACGAAGATTATTAGAAGCATTTTTTTTTTTCATCACATGCATGTAAACACACCATATGATATTATTTAGCATCTGTTTAAAGGAAAAGTTTGTCATTTTTGGAAATATGCTATTTTTATCACTGCCACTCTGTCTAAAGCTTAAATCAGCTGCCAGTTAGCTTAGTTTAGCATAAAGACTGTAAGGAGGAGAACAGCTAACACACATTATAAGTGACACATTATATCTTATTTATTCCATACGTACAAAAAAAACAAGGTATAAAAACAACAGGTTTTACTGGGTTTACCTGACGAGACTCTTTGGCAATGGAAATGACGATATTATTGTCTAACGTGTTCAGGGTTGTGACACTGTTGTTGATCTCATGCGCTCCACGTGTTTGCTGTGTGTTGACAGATTAACCAGTTGGTCCGGATATATCTATTATAGCTGTGGCCTTTAGGCTCTCAGCACTAATGTGTAACCAAAAAAGCAGGAAAAAAGTTTTGACTTTTTCTGATTAGTTTTGCATTCATTAAAGTGCATCTGAAACAAGGTAGCCAAGCTTTGTAGCTTGTGTTTATAGCTCTGGTTTGGGCTGTGGGCCTTGTGGACCCCCCCCCCCCTCACTGTCATCTCTACACATTGTCACATGCGAACGCATTCTCTCTCACACACAAACTCGCTGGATCAATTTTTTTCCAGGGCCGCCTCCAAACACAACAGTCCTGAGGCAACTACCACAGTTCGGAGTTGAATCCTGGGTCAAGCTCTCATTCGGCTTTAGTCAATTTTTTTTCTGTCCCCCGACTATAATGTTAAAAGTTTAAGCTGTGGCCATCATTTCTCCATACATAATTGTAGAATGAAACAGAAAATCCAATTTTCCTCTCCGTTATGAGGTTTAATGTTTCTGTACCCATATGATGTATTGCTGTTGACGTGTTCCTGGAAAGCAGGCACATTCAGACCTGCAGGCTCCATCACATGACAAAAGTGTGTGTGTGTGTGTGTGTGTGTGTGTGTGTGTGTGTGTGTGTGTGTGTGTGTGTGTGTGTGTGTGTGTGTGTGTGTGTGTGTGCGTGCGCGCGCTCAGTGGACCAGTTGGTAGATTGTATAATGTGTGGTGTGGAACAATCGTTCTAAGAGTATCATCATAATACTGTATGTATGTTGTATTAGCAGAGCAGGCTGTACTGTTTTCCATGCGTCTCTCATTAGGCTATCTTTGGCAGGCCTGGCTGCTTCCACAGAGCTGAGGCGTGCAGTTCAACAAGGACACCATTCTCCACCAACAAAACCCCACACTCGTTCCTCTCAGCCCAGCAGACTCCCTCCTTCCGTAGCTGACCGTCACTCAGATGGGGCTGAATTGAATCAGGCTGCAATGCTCCAGTCTTACTCTTTGAGGAAAAGTCTGGCTGCTTTTAGCTAGCTAAATCATTACCTATTAAAAGCTTTGCCTGGAGGAATTGGATGGCACTATTTCCTGTGGCTGTTGCACTGTATAATCGAGCTGCGTTATTCTGACAAAATCTTTTAAACTAAACCGCAAGATACACCCTTTCATTTTGAAATGAAGGTTCGATGGTCTGTTGAAAATCAATTTCTAGAAAAGAACTATATCAATCTGCTGACATTTGATTTGACCGGTATATTTATCATACACTACTCCACCCAAACTCCACCTAAACAAATTGGGGGGCAAATTCAGTCCAAAATCAACCAGTAGGATTCGGCGGAGCTTGCTGTGCTGGTATCATAGACACTCCCTATTACTCATGGTTGAGCTAATGGCTGCGCTCAGATGAGCACAGGTCAGTAATTGGATCCTTGTCTTTTGAATTTTCTCTCCTAGTTCCCCTAGATTTCTGAGCTAAAATTACTTTTTTTTTCCACTAATCACAATGGAGAACCGATAAACCCTGCCCAAGGTATACAATTTAGTTGACTTGATCCTGTCAGGACATGTTACATAAGACTCTTACGGAGGGACACTGGCTGGTCAGCGCACATAGGATGTCTGTCAGTCTTGACTTGACTGACTGTCCTTCTCTACTTTCACCTGCCCTCCAGTCACTGCGGAGGGCAGACCTCACACACGGGGCCAGTTGCATAACACAGACACAGTGTTTTCAGGAGCAGCCTATTCCTGCTGGCTCAGGAGATGGGAGAAAGAGATGGCCTTGCACTAACCTCACCTCCACATTTAGATCCACACAGTCAGCAGGCACGCACTCACACACTCAGGCACACGCTTTGCAGATCCCTTATTACTGAAACAACTTAATTCACATACTGTAAACACATTCCAAAAAAAGAACTATAACACACCTGGGAACACACTATATGTTTAGAACATCTAATCAGTGCTGATCAGACAAATAGTAGGTGCAGCGTAGCGGAGGAGAAGTTGTCTGTGTGAGGCAGCAGGTGCCCTGTAAGCATGGAAAAACTCACAGCTGCTTGGTGGCCCAATTGGCAAGTGGAGAATGGCTTCATTGTGTTTTGGCTCGGTTTGTAGGTTGGTCAGGTGGCAGGAAAAGGGTTAGACAGAATTCAGTATCAAAACAACAGCCTGGAGGGTTTGAATGTGCTGTAAATGTGGCAGGGAAATTGGTCGTAGCAGTTGTTGCAGCGGCCCATGGCTTCTCTGTGCTGCTTCTGGGAACAAGAGGCCCATTTTAAAGAGAGACAGGAAGTGGCTCGGCGCCTCACTTCCTGTTTATCGAGTTTGTCCCAGGCAAGAGTGAGAGGGAGGGGGTGGTCTGGTGCAGCCTAATTGAATGGAGAAGGTGGTGGTCAGTAGGTAAGCCTTACTTATTCGCTCTCCGTCTCAAGCTAAAACCTACACACACACACACACACACACACACACACACACACACTCGCCTGCATAGCTGTGTAATTGCCTCTGTGCTGCAGTGCCTTTTGGCAGCTGTGCCCCCTCATTTGTTTCAATTATCTACTATCTGACATGGCGCTGTTACCAAGGATAGGCTGGAGAGGAAGACGAGAAAAAAACGACAAGGAAACTTTTTAAGTAGCTTCCAGAAGTGCAACTTCATTTGAACAGATTGTCATATTTCACACCTTTTTAAAAGCACAGCTAGATCCCACCTATGTCACGTTCAGATTCGTGGCACACACGTTGAACTCGCTCCTTGTGAGACTTAATGAGATTTAATCCAAGAGTAGGTGTGGTGAAGAGGCTGCTCGGGAGCGAGCAGGGAAGCTGCAGTGTGCTGACTCCAGCATGTTCTGAGGTGACGTTCAAAACAATTATTATGTTCACGTACGGGGGGGCGACTGCCGGTCAAACAAGGACTTGACTTAAATACCCTTTTGTACCACTGGAGCTCTTCTGATTTCTGCCAATGGTTTATGGGCTTTAGTTGCAGTATTGGTTTTTAAGTCTTTTGTGTTAGGGCTGGACCAATACATCAATATTATATCGACATCGATGTATGAAGCTATAGTATCGTCTTAAATTTTGGATATCGTGATATAACATAAGTGTTGTCTTTTCTTGTTTTTAAATGCTACATGACAGTAAAGTGATGTCATTTTCTGAACTTACCAGACCGTTTTAGGTGTTTTATACCCACTTAGTCATTATATCCACATTACTGATGGTTATTTATCTAAACGTTTGTGAAAGCACCAATAGGCAACCCTACAATATCGCCGACAATATCGACATTGATGTATTTGGTCCAAAATACCGTGGTATTTGATTTTCTACCTATCGCCCAGCTCTATTTTGTGTTGCAAAAAGATGTGCACAATGCACTTGAAACCCTCCCCACCACCCACCAACCACTCATCCATCCCTGCATCAGATCATTCACTGCAAGTAAACTTCCACCAATACTACGACTATGACCAAAGTCCCAAGCCTTGTTTACACCTGAATCCCCTGGCCAGGAGACAGACAGACAGACAGACAGGCATGCACACACATGCTCAACTTCATAGTGTTGAGAGCTGCAGATCTCATCTGCTCCATAAAAAATGTCATTGTTCCCGCTACAGCTCATCCTTTTACCATAGGGTGTGATACATCTGTGGAGGGCGGAAGAAACTGTGCACGTCAGCGCTCGTCATCGAACTGACGTTGTGCCGCAGCAGCGGTGGAGGGGCACATACGTCCCTGCTCTCGCTGCTCCAAGGACATCTATTGATTTGACCTCTCTTGTGTCTCCTTTCTGTCCGTCTCTCTTTCATTTTCCCATTCTGACGCCGGCAGCAGCTGCCTGCCTACACCCACTTCCTTCCCTCTCTCATTGATGCAGCATCTGTAGACGACAGGCATGCTTTTTCTTTGGTAGCACATGTGTTGTTGAGCATGTAAAAAAATAAAATAAAAAGAAGAAGTCAGTCCTCCATGCCAGTTTCTGACATAGGACAGGGCTTCGCTGTGGTTTCACTGTCCTCTCAGCAATTCCCTCAAGGCTCAAAACATGCGTGGCTTTCTTTGTCCAGGAATTTCCTTTACTTTCACTGCCTCTTCTCCTTTTGTCTCCAAGCTTCCTCCCCTCCCTAGCACACCCCTTCCTCTCCTCTGTTGTGGCCGCGACGCAGAAACACATGACGCCATTACCGCGTCCTACCTAGCAACACCGCTCTGCCCTCTGCCAAACACGTACACAACAGCGTGCCTTGCTCCTGATTAGCCCCCAGAGACATGATATTTACTGACATCCCCCTTTCTAACGTGATCTGCTGTCATAGCTAATTACCGGGGGGGGGCAAGGCATCACCACTTCTTCTGTCTCAAAAAAAAAAAAAGAGTTTATCGCAGTCCGTGTAACACTCCAAGTGTTACTTACTTGGCAAAAACCCCTTTTCTGATTCTGGTGTTGTGTCAGTGCTCTGTGTGATGGGACTTGCTGTGGGCCATCACTACCTCTTGTTGTTGAGCTACTGTTGTTTTGTGGCAGAGTAGTTGTTGTTGTTGTTGTTATGGGTGGATAATATCCTGGGAGGCTCTGGTGGTTAAATCATGCTCGCCTCCCTTCCAAGTATCTTCCTCGGAGAGATCAGACTTCCCCCTCTGGGCAGGAGAGGTGTTGCTTTATGCCACACCCCCCACATTCATTTAGGTACCATACTCTGTGCACCTCTAAGCTAATTAGTGGTTAAGATGCACACAGGCTCACCAGAACGTCCTACAAGGAAGCACTGACTCACTCATATTTTCCACCAGCTTTGGTTTTTTGGTTGGTTAGTTAATCTGTTGGCCTCCTTCCGTCACATGCTTTTCTTCACCTCTTTGCCCAAACTTGGGTGTAACAGCTTCCTACGCCTTCATCCACTCAGTGTTAATCAAACTCACACAATGGACCAGAGTTTCCTCTGCTATCAGATGGTAGCAAGATCTCGTCTAGTCATCTAAGGGGGTTGTTGAGTTTTTTTCCTTGCCCTCTTAGGATTTTGGGGTAAACTTACACCCTTGAACACTTAAGAAGTTTTTTTTTATTTTCTTAACCTTCTAAGATGTTATTTTTTGTTTTTGCTTGATGTACTCGAGCTCCTGAGTCATCGCTATTTGAAGAGAACAGAATGCACCATGGACTGCTGTTTTTAAATCGGGTACAAGATAATATATGTGAGTGTATTTGATTATGGTTTTTAATCAAGCACGGGAATGCGTAAGCAGTACTAATTCATTTTAAAAATGTGTGTGTGTGTGTGTCGGGGAGGCACTGGCTGTACTCTGTAAAAATGCCCTTGTTCTCTCAGTTTGACCGTGCGGTTGTTGTGATAAGCAGAGCAGCAGATGTGAGTTAGCTGTTTTTGAAAGCCAACCAGCCTCTCAGAGAGCCTCTGCTTTTCTGCTGTGACGACTCTAGCGCTTCTCTCCCCTGATAACGGTCGACTGTGCAAAATGCATTCGAGCTGATATACACATAATGTTCGCACACTCCCATCTTCAGGGAACAGTGTTAATGAGACGGTGCACGGAGTGTTTTCTCAGTAGCCCACGCTATTCACTGATAGGAGAGAGGTGTTTCTGTTATTTATAGACTTTTTTTTATTTTTTTATTTTTTATTTTAACTGTCAACTTTTCCTAAAAAATAATACTCTGCATGAAAATGAATATTTATTTGTGTATGACTGGAACTTAATAAATAAACTATTGAAATACCCAAACACTGATTTAAAGCTACAGTTGGTAACTTTTATAAAAACTTGCTCAAACTGTCTCTATATATCCTGACTCTAGAATCGGATCATCTGGGGAGAAAAAAAATCACATCCCTCTGCCTCGTCCTGGTGCTCCTCATGGCTGTTCAATGACTGCTCATGACCTGCAGTCAAATTGTAAAATCAGGCAGCGCCGATCAAAAATAAATCAAGATTCTGTTACTGCTTTGCCTGTTTTTCTGAAAACATTTGAGGCGAAAAATATGCAATGCAGAAACAGAATCTGGATTTCTGTATTTGATCAGCGCTGCCTAATTTTACGGTTTGATCACAGTTCGCGAGCGGTCACTGACGCTGCATTAGAGGCTCCTCGACTCTGATTGGTTGTTTTCATTCAGGCGTGGTGAAACTTGCAAATGCCATTAAGAGCACTAGGGGGAGGCAGAGGAGCACAATTTTGTTTTCTTTTTTTTCACAGACAATCTGCCTTATGTCCTACTGAACCTTTTAAAATAAATCTCAAATAGATATAAAATTGCAGTGACAAATGTACAAAAGTTATGCTAGCTTTACAAAAGATACTTTTTTTTCAGAAATGCTATAAAAAAAGTAAAGATATCATTTAAAGATTTGTATATAGATCTGTACAACTTTATAATTTGTTAGTAGCTCCATCTCAGTAAGTTAGTTCCATGTCCTCAGGGTTGAAGAGCAAACAGGGCATTGGCTGGGGCAAAATAACAACTCAAATACCATCCTAGCTGTATGCTCACATGCCTGACAGACCTGTACTGTCTGCTGATGCAGGAAATAGAGACTTACCCCTCGGAAAAGGGTCCCCTAAACCTCTCATTTCATTCCTCATCTCCGCTTGTTATTGTTTGCATCTCACGGGCCGAGAGAATGCAGAATCCCCGCTGCACCGGTTATGTAATATACCTAGAAACCGATTTCTGTGTGTTAATGCGATTTGACTTGAGCTCTTTAGTTGGTTGATCTTATCATCTGTTTTTTAAATCATTATCTTTTCTGCTGACGTGATGACTTCACGATTTCACATTTTTTTTCGCATAGTTGCCTCATGTCATTGGTCACGCTCCGTTTGAGTCGGTGAGTGACATGTAAAAAATGTCGACACAGTCACTCGAGCAGAGACGAACGGTGTCTGCTCGACATCAATCAGTCACTCATTCCCCGCTGTGGTGCAGTATGGTTCGTCAGGCCGTCGGCGCCGCTTTAAACTTCCATGTTAAGGGAACATTTTGTACATTTTAAGTCTGTGTGTTGGTATGAGCCTTTTCTGGGAAGTGCTTTAGGTCACATCCACATTCCCCTCGGTAGGAAATGTGTGACTAAATGCCCTCACTTAGGAGTTAATGAGCTGTATCAGGGTGGACATGCACAGCCTTGAAGCAAAAAACAAAACAGAAACCCAAACTGTGTGCATCAACCCCACACCCTCTTTATCTCTCCATCATTTGCTTCTAAGACCCAGCAACAGTCCCTACAGTGCCGTCTTTGTGTGCTCTGGTTCTGTCCCATCTCCTCAAGAGCCCCTTGTAGACTTTGCAGCTCAACTATTTTGTAGAAGTTAGATGATTCGGTAGATTTTGCGCTTCACCTTCTGGCCTGGTGGAGCTCTTGTGTGAGTGTGTTGTATACTCTCTATACTATGATCCCCTCTCTGCTGCTTTGACTAAAGGGGTTCCTACCTGCAGACAGTCTTGGCAATCCACACTGGCATTGCTCTTTGGTTTTGTTGTTTTATTCTTTTATTCTTAGGACCATGAAAGAAAGAGCTCTGAAGCCTCAAGGCCTACCCCACTATTCTCCACACACACACACACACACACACACACACACACACACACACACACACACACACACACACACACACACACACACACACACACACCCCTAGTGCAAACACCCCTAGTGCAAACATGGGTGCTACCCAAATCCTTTTCCCGCCACCTCCTCTTCACTTACTACTATCCTTGTGGTTCATGCTGGTCTTTCTCGTCCATCCAGCCCCCTCCACCGTACTCTCTACTGCTCACACACACACACACACACACACACACACACACACACACACACACACACACACACACAGAGCTCCTCTTGTGCTCCTGAGCAAACAGCAGCATGTGTTTGACCACCGCTCCCTTTGCATCTCTTCTTTACGTCACAAATTCCCGTCTTCTTGCCCCCCAAACCTCACCTCTCCCTGCTCATAGGTTTCGCCGTATAATTGCTGTACTGTTGCTTTATGTATATTTTAATGTTTCACACTTCTGCATTCTCTTATGTTCTTTGTATGACTTAGCCACACCAGCAGTAACAACTCAATACGTTTTACAGACTTCAAAAGATGTCAGCATAGTGCTGGTTCTGTTTCAAGTGTCACAAGACACACACACACACACACACACACACACACACACACACACAGAGAGAGAGAGCATCCACACCCTTATTATAAAACCTGGAATCGAAAAGTGGAATGGAAAACTCCGTCTAGCTGTTAGGTTGTGTAAGTTACAGACAATTTCTGCAGTTAGAGGCCTTTTCAAGGGTGCACTGTTCATGGTGATGTAGCCTACTCTCAACTTTCTTCTTTTCTCGCCAAAGTCAGGTTTCTGCTCTTAAAGTGCTTATGCTTTTTGGCGTTTTCCCTTTCCTTTATTGTGTTATATATATTTTTTGTGCATGTAATAGGCTTCCAAAGTGAAACAGCCCAAAGTCCCCCCCCAAAGGCACTTACCATCTCCAACAGAAAACACTGTTCACAAACAGCTCTATTGTAGTCCAGCCTTTACTTCCATGACGAACGTGCGTCACTTTGTAACACACGTTATAATGCTCGCCTAGCTGCTAGCATGGCACTCCCTCATGCTTCTGACTGGCTAGTAGTCCTTACCTAGGTAGTGCGCATGTTCGACTCCCAACAAAGATGGAACAGAAGTGAGATGCCTCACTCTGTAGCTAAAACAGAGAGCTCAACACACAGGGTGAAAAGAGGAGCTGCAGCAATGTGCAGTACAACAAAAATATGGTGTTTTTTTTTTTAACATTAAACCATGTAAACCTATTCTGATAAAACCTCTAAAAAAATTAACATAATATGAGCAGGTTTCAAAATGTTTTTGACTCAATTTACCTGATTTGTGCACACCTACATTTTGTGCCACCAGGTGGCAGTGTTGCTCTCGTGTGTGTGTGTGTGTGTGTGTGTGTGTGTGTGTGTGTGTGTGTGTGTGTGTGTGTGTGTGTGTGTGTGTGTGTGTGTGTGTGTGTGTGTGTGTGTGTGTGTGTGTGTGTGTGTGTGTGTGTGTGTGTGTGTGTGTGTGTGTGTGTGTGTGTGTGTGTGTGTGTGTGTGTGTGTGTGTGTGTGTGTGTGTGAAGGAATGTTCCTCTCTCACAGGCCCAGCACTACATCCAAACCACCCTGCTCACTGTTGTGTTACATTGGAGCTGTAATCTGTTAGTAATGTTTTGGTTTGGTTCAGAAATGTTCTGGATTTTATCTGCATTTGTAAGATCAGCATGGTAAGTGTGTGTGTGTGTGTCCTAACCTCAGTGCCAAGGTTATCATATTCTTCCCAGGAAAAGCCACATTCTTTTCCTTTTTTGAGGATTATTGGAGTTCTGGGAAGATGTGTAGCCTTTAGTAACCTTTTCTGTTTCCTCCATTAATGTACAAGGCATAACACATGCTCACTCCTACGCTGAGTTTAATAACTCAGATATGATGAGCGCCTTCAGTTTGAACGCACAGCATTGATGAGAAGTCCTTTTTTAAAATGTTCTGAAAAAAGGAAATGCAAACCACTACAATTCCGTGACAACTTGGCAGACTCCATCTTCTGATAAAGATAATTTGATTTGATCAAGAACAGCTACTAAATGAACCACGTGGTCCGATTGTTTTCTCTAATCCGGTTTCCAAAGTCAATAATGCACCCTGAACCTCAACTGTAAGGACAGTTCATAAGCAGATCTCACATTATCTTGAATCCTCTTACTATCTGGCAGTGATGGGTTCCCTAGCTCCTCTGTTATAAGATATAAGTCATCATATAAGTGCACAGCACACCCACTTCTCCACACTGCCTTTGTGCCCCAGTCCCCTTTGTCCTGTGATTAAACTTGTGACGTCAATAGCAGGATAGAAAGCATCGTTACCATTCCCCCTTTAACCTGCAGGCCTGGGGACAAAGTCCCATTCTGGCCGTGCTATATGAATACCTGTGATGCAGCATCATGTCCACAGGTTAGCCACCTCACGTGTCTCTCTTCCACCTTGGCCATCGTGTCTTAGCTGACCTTGCACCTGAGAATCACGGCTCACAGGTACGCGTGCTTGACAGACAGGTGTTTGGCTACCCAGGTGGCCAATTGGGGGATGGATCGAGACTCTTCCCCCTGCTAAAGAATGTAGGGAGGAGTGCAGCGAGCGGCCAAGGCATGCCATGACAACCTCCCACACTAAGCCAAACTCTTTCACTCCTCTCATCCTAACTATCTTTCTTTCACTGTCCTTTTTCCGTTCTGTTTTTCAATTCCCCGCTCCTCTGTTGCCCTCTCTTCACCCCTCTCGCTTAACTAATCTTAGCTGCTCCCCCCTTTTCTCACTTCCTTCCTCCTCGTCCTTTGCCTTCTTCCATTTCATTCTTGTCTGCTCTTCATATTCCATTCTGGCCCATTCCCGCTGATATGATCGCAATTTAATCTAAGCAGTATCCATGGGGATGGTGATTTATGAACGTCTGGACAGGAGTCTGGTATTTCTCATCTCCTGTCTTCCATCTTGCTAAAGCCCTCTCTTCCTTTGGTCATAAACCAGTCAGAACGCGGCCTCCTGTCTTGGCTACTTTCTCTTCCTTTTTATGAAATCTCATCAGTGCCAGAAAGTATGCAGAAACATCAATTCAAAATCCCACCTAATCGGACTTCTAATTGGATTATGAGAGCAATTAGGCCGTCAAGTGTTTTTCCTTTGTGCCATTGCTGCTGTTAAATGGAGCGTGAAGTTGAACCCTAATGTTTGCTCATGAAGTGCACACACCTACCTCCCAAACAAGAAAAGCCAAGTCAAACTAAACATCTTAGATCTCCTGCTCTTGACCTCCTTTAGTTCACTCTTCGTGTTGCTCTTCCTCCTCAGCTCTTCTCTACTCTCCTTTGTTTGGCCAGGCTGTGTATGCAGAGAGCGATGGCATGTCTTTGCATGCAGCCCTTCCCCTACAGGAATGTAGAGCAAAGGAGAGATGAAGCCAGGGGGGAAAAAAGGGGCGCACATGCAAAGAGAGAAATACGACTTCAAGGTCCAGTGTGTAACGTGTTTAGTTGTCAATTATCAAAAATCTGTGTTGCCCGTTCACAAACCTTTTTCATGAATATTTACCAACACCATCAATTCCAAGTATTCCTTTTGGCTTGAAATTTTACATTTGCATTCGCGTGAACTGGGGTAGACGCTCCATATTTATGCGCCATCTTGGAAATACGTTAGCCGGTAAGGGACATACAGGACCTACTGCTCCGCCTTTCGCGTTTTCGCTGTCACATGATAAACTCACAGGTGCTGCTAATGCTGCTAATGGGTATCGTAGCTTCCCGAGGACCACACGTATTCAAAATCCAAATTTCAGGAACAGGAGTCTTCTTCTTCCTACACAGTGGACCTTTTTGAAGGTGGAAAGGAAGAAGATAGGTTTAAAAAAAAAAAAAAAACTGATGAGCAAGAACTATTGATACCCTGATCCACCTTTTTTTAAAGGCTTGATGTGACCGTAGTGATAATAGCATTGGGTCTTTATGCAGTGTGTTTGACACGAGCGTCATGTTAAAAAAAGTCAAAGTGAAAAGGTTCATAAAGTGCAGAGGTAGACTCTTGCTTGCCAAGTTTGATGCTGCATATTTTGGATGAGGCTTTGTCTCCACATGCACCGACATACACTCTACAGATGCTTGATACTGTACAGGCCACACATACTCTGTATTTCGTGCAGCGCACACAGTCCGTTTGTAATGGAAGGTAGGTGAAGTTGGTTCTGGGACCTAGTTGGGCTGATTTGCCTTTTCTCAAATCAGCTCTTTCATGTTTTAGAAGGAGAAGGTGGCAGGCAGATAATGTATTTTAACTATAATTAGTTAGTAATTAAGTTTTTTTATTTATTTATTTTTTTGATGTGGCAGCATAAACTATTCTCTTTTGTCTAATTGAGGAGGTTAGTATTGCTGGTTAGGTCGCTGGGTTCAGCGGGCAGAGTGTCTCCTGGCCCTGCTGACCTTTTATCCGGGCCTATAGAAAAAGCCCCAGCCACTAAAGACATTCAGTCTGGACTGTTTTCACTGGCTAAGACCTTACCTAAACATGCTACACCACTCCCACACACCCAGAACGCAACGCCAACTGAAGGTCTTACAGAGTAACTTGGAACTACTCTGATTTTTATTTATTCATTTTGGTTTTAACACGGTTAGCCGCCTGATCCGTTTGTCATTTTGATCCTGGATGGAGATTTGCTTAGGTAGTGCAAGGACTGAGCTGTTGCCAGGCCCCAAGGCGCATCTTGCTGCGGTTGTGACTCATCTGCTGCTGGCCTGGATTCAGTGTTTTCTTTGTCTCGAATAGGTGGAATGTCCGCTGACTTTCAGACCCAACCTGTTGGACCAGCCATCCCTCTCTCTCTCTCAGCAGTGAAGAAAACGCTGCAGGCCAACACACTTTTGGACAGCTTTGAATGTTTTTTTTTTTTTGCTGGCTTTGTTGTAGTTGTAACAGTCCAGTGTCTCTCTCCTATATCAGTAGATGGCAAAACGTTGCCGCAGTTTTGTTCTTGAGTTTTTAACATACCAGTATGACATATTTCTTTCAACATTCAACTTTCTCAGCGTTACTTAAATTTTTCTCCACCGCGGTCTTTATTTTCCTTGGGTTATCTGATGGGCTGAGTTGTTACTACTGTAGTTATCGTGCGTATTGTTATTTCACTCACTCGACACATCCATCGGTCACAAGGCCAGTGACGTCAGTGTTTTCCATAAACTGCCTTTAGTTCTTCTCCTCCCCATCTTTTTAATGAGTGATGTGTTTTCTAATTAAATCTTTACCTTCTGCCTGTATCTCCAGGGTGGGTGTCTTTTGATAAGGGTAGCACACCTGGAGCAGCTTGTTATTGCTGATAATAGTCAGGCTACAAGGGGTTGAGTCTCTAGGCAGACATGGTGTTCTATGTTCATCTAATCTGAAAAATGTTGTTTTTATGTACATAACTTCTTTATCGTTAAAAAGATCTTTTAATTTCTAATGTAAACCGTCAACGTTTTTAAGCATCCCACAAAGAAATGACTATGTTATCAGAAGCAGGCGGTTTTAACTCGTATCCGTGCCGCTAGTGCACCCCGTTAAAGGCTGGACTTTACGTTGTGCCAGCAAACATCTGGTTTGGTGAGAGCAGGTAGCAGATGAGTGATGCCATGTCTTGGCTGCATAGCCAAAGGGAACGGGACTGTGACGTTAGCAGAAAAGAGAGAGTAAACCTCTGTTCTCCAGACGATGGTATGTGGCCGGTGGTTTCCATCCACGTCAGACGTTGTGTAAGAAGGGCCACATATGCAGCTCAATGACAATG
Organism: Perca fluviatilis; assembly: GCF_010015445.1. Classification (NCBI taxonomy): domain Eukaryota; kingdom Metazoa; phylum Chordata; class Actinopteri; order Perciformes; family Percidae; genus Perca; species Perca fluviatilis. The sequence continues at coordinate 26,841,804 of NC_053119.1, forward strand.
TCTCTCTGCTCTGTTCGCATAGCACGACAAACTACAGGTCTGGCTACATATTACCTGTTTAACTGAAGAATAGGTCATTTTAAGTTTAAAAAAAATAAATAAAATAAAAACACCTGCTATTTTAACTTTAATGCCTGAGCTCTGCATTGAATGGAGAGGCCCAGGCCAAGCCCCAGTGATCTTGAATGGATGTCTTGTATTTTCAGTGACCACACAGATCCAATAGTTAGAAACAAATGAATGGAAAGTTCCTTGGAACACGGGATTCCATTACAGCAACACGCTGCTTTCTCTTGGGTGGGCACAAGTAGCACATGCGTACTTCCATGTATCAACTATAACAACTATTTGATAAGATTACAAAGCTGACCAGACATTTAATGACCATTTGCAGAACAGTTTCCAATGTTGCATATACATTTTAGTTGCTATAAAAAAAAAAACATTGATATTTTTATATATATATATATATATATATATACTCAGCTCTAACTATATGATACAACAACCCCAGTCCCTTCCACGAACCTCTCTCACACCTGGGGCCCGTTGCTCGGTCGGCATACTTTATCCCTCTCGAAGTGGAACTACTCATACGCACATGCAGCGAGTTTGAATGTAGGCTATATTTTGTTAAAAAAGCAACACGGCTGCTGCGGCAAAATAGCGAGAATTGGTGTGGGAGAAAATTGCTGCTCGAGTCAATGCGTAAGCTCTAATATAGTGTATTCATTTCATATTTAATCACAGGTAACTTATAATATTAGTGGTGAAAACTGGAATGGTATTACACCTATAATTTCATTTAGGTGCAATCCTGCGGGCAAAAAAGTACGCTACTACTAATCCCATTCTGAGGCTGCAGCACCATGTCATTAACAGAATTATAATTTGTAATCATTTAATTCTTTTTAATGGCTCTCACTGGTTTGTGTCCAGGGAACAAAAACGTTTAAAAAAAAAAACTGTTTCAGAGCGAGGCACAGACAGCTCTGCATTTGCAATAAACGTAATGCGACACAAAGGATGTGCCGGGATGTAAGAGCATGTCCACGATGGGTGACGTTAGTGATATGAGGACGGATGAGGTATCTACATATATAATATCATAATATACACACAATATCATCTCCCAACGTATGTTTATCTCGCTGCGATGTCATACAGCTCTTTCATCAACGGGATCGTCGACAAAAAGAACATGCACGTTCGAGGAAAAAAAAAACGTTTTCGAATCGGCCTAAAGTAGTTAATAAACCAACACGTGGTGAAGTTACCTCTCTTTCTGAAACGGGCTGGAGTAACCCCTCCTTCTCCGGTTTAAATAACCTCCCTTTCTGAAACGGAAAGCCCAGAGTTTCCCTCATCTCGGGGTTAACAAACTCAGAGTTCTCACTAAACCTGCTTTCTGAAACGGGGGCCCTGTTCACAGACCCCCAACATCCCCTCACCAGCTCAGTCACTCATCTCCCTACACACAGTCACTGATTGAGCTGCTCACTTATTTGTGCATACACACACACACATACTCTATCACACACTCCAACACACACGGCATGGCCCCTCCTCCCTCTCTTTTCACTGTTCTCTGTATTCTTTATGGGCCAGTCAGACCAGTGCTATATTTAGCACCAGGGGAAAAGGCAGTGCCCTGTTCTGTCTCCCACGACCACAGCAGGAGCCTATCACTGGGCCCCCGGATAACCCAACTCCACCCACCATACCCCAGTCGTACCCCTTTTGTGGTGAGAATAGGGCAGTCAGTCATGTAGGATGCGAGTGCAGAGAAAGGCCCCTGTCAGACCCCTCTTATGACCCTTTTTTAGATCATTTCTTTGGATCGCATTTAAACGCAAACAAGTGGTGCCTCAGAGGGTCAAACAGTCTACAGTAAATATGATCCACCAGCATGTCTGCAGGCACTACACGCACCTCTGCGCACATAAATTACACACTCCCATACATACACGCACACACACATAAGCACAGTCCTCACATACAACACCCTCACAATCTCTTTTATCTTCCTCACTCGGCTACTTGCGCCCACCCGCGTACGAGGAGTGCACATAGCTCCACAGGTCCCACAGATTAGTGTGTCTTTATTGTCTGACCATGCTACAGCAGCCAGCTGGTTTCACACATCTGCAGCTCCACCGTGGCCCAACAAGTTTTGTCTGAGGAGCCAGAGAGGGAAAAAAAACAGACTTGTTGAAGAAGAGACAATGAGAAGGAGAGGCAAGTAAAACAAGCCAAGAAAGGGAGGAGAAATGTGTGAAGAGAGCAATAGAGGAGAGAATAAGAGAGGCGGTTTGTTGAGAGGCAATAATTAGAGGGAAGAAGGGCGAGGGAAGGATGGTGCTGCAACACTAGTTGAAATCTTCTCATGAGTCGTTCGACTCCCACTGTTTATTTCCTCTTTTATATTTTTTTCATTTTGTACTTGGGTGTTTTTGGCTCAGCCTTATGTTGACAATTTAATTAGAATTCACATCAGACTCTTCTAGCATGACCATAATATGAAGCTTCTAAAAATTGTTACAAACAATTCCCTCCCCCCAACAGACACACAGGAACCTCGAGATATTCATATGAGTCTGCCTTTGGCTCTCAAACTGGCTTTGTTTGGTAACCTCACTGGTTCCTCAGCTTTGACGTGTTTGAACATGTCAGGACTGCAGCCAGCCCGTCATAGTTAGATTTCAGAGGAAGTTCAGAATCAACAGGAGGAATGTCGCACACTTTGCTTAACAAGGCACCAGTTCTAACACGGAAAGAAGTGACACACTGTGACAATACACAACACCGTTTTAACTGCAGCTTGTGTGCATTGTAGCGGTAGACCTGGTATCCTCTCTTCAGATTTGTTTGGTTTAGCCATGCTTTTCCCTGTTTTTCTGTTTCATTGTTGTTTTAATGGCTAATCTAACCGAGAAAAATAAATAAAGACAAAAAGTGGTTCAACTAAATAATCCTAATTTAAGGTCCAACTATCTTTTTTTTCTGGACCTTGCAACCACATTTTAGTCTAAGCAAATGAGTTTGCACATTTTCCTGATGTGCATTTATAGTGACAAAATACTTTTTGGAGTATTAGGAGATTGGTTATTTAAGAAACCCTCTTGGGTTCAAAGCTTATTTCTGGGTCATTAATGCAATGGCTGATAAACTGATACATTAGGAGTTATGTCTACTAGCTCTTGGGCTGCTGAGAATATTTACTTACTTTATGTATTGTCCTCGTAAAAGTCATGTTTATTTAAACATGTTCTATTGCAGGCATATAAAATTTAGCAACACCCTTTTTATTCCATTATAATCCGCAGTTACTACATGACCACCTGTTGCTACATTGTAACTACACCTTAGGCAGATGCACGAACAATGTCCACATGGGCAGACTTCGACGTCACCACAGCCCGCCCACCGAGCCCTCTCCTCTTCGCTGATTTGACAACAGGGGAAGCCTACTGCAGACTTGACAAAGTTTTTCTATTTGCTGTGTAGTTCGGTCAAAGCTTCAGATAGGTCGAACCCTGGTGTGATTTGGTCAGACTGCAAAAATCTGAAACGGAGATAATCTGCCATCATATCTTCATGTTTTAAATTATGGTCGGAGATTATTGCTCCTTTTCTGGAGATAAGACGGACATGCACTCTCAGAGAAACTCCAAAAACGGACTAAGTTGCAAAATGGTGCTTCAGGCAGTCGGAAGAGTACTAAGGTAAAACTCCGTTCTTGTTATAACTTGACTAAGTGCCGTCTGCTAATAACTTCGGAGTCAAGGCTGTACTGTTAATGTGACATTTTTATATATTTTTATGAAGCTTCGGCGGACCGGGAGAGCCGTGTTGTCCGAGTAAATAACGTTTTACTTTTGTTAATGTCTTATAATGCTGCTTTTCTCCGCAGAAGCCAGAAGCCTTGTTTACAGTATTTATTTATTTTTCCGATGTCGTATTTCATCTTCAGCAGTTTTCTTACAATGTTACAGACGTCCCGTCACTTTAACAGAGATTGTAAACTGAAACCATAAAGCTTACTTCGTAGCCCGCGTGTTGACTGCCTTAAGACAAATTGGAGAAGTCGGCAGCTTTTGTTTAAATCTGTTTTTATCACGCCTCTATATCTCAGCCTGAAAGATAAGTACAGTTGTCTCCTCTCAGCGGTTATTCCAGAAGTATTGAGACCTTCTCTCAGCACTTTACCAGCCGGAGGTGGTCGGGGACGTGGAGCCTGAACGCCTCATTCTTCATCCTGCAGCTCTCACTAACGAGACTCAACAAGAGCATGAGAAATGTGACACTGTCCCCTCATATAGTCTAGTCAATTATTTAAGACTCCTGTTAACTTTTTAGCATAGACAACCTAAAGAGGAAATTCTTTTAAATCATAGCTCAAATTGTTTTGTTTTTGTTGTTGTTTTTAATAGAAATTGATAAGGAGCACATGTATGTTCAGGGTTAAGTATAGCAAGCCTATTAATCCTAATTAAATCCTGTCTCGAAGCATTTAGCTTGTTTTATCTCAGTGGCAAGTATTTAACCTATATATTTAATGTATAGAAATTGCTGTGTACATTTTTATTTGAACCTCCATCCAAAGTCCACAATGTGACTGAGCAGACATAAGACTTAAAGAATTTATCATGACCCAAATACAAGTGTTAGCAGTGTGTTAGTGTGTCCTACGAAGTGACACAACAACAACTCCAGTCATGATTAATCCCCATGGGGAACCAATGCCATTTCAGAAGAAATACTCATGTCCCAGCAGTTGTGAGTAAGGCAAATAGTTAACCCAGTTTATATGTGTATTTACCCAGTATGTGTCATGTAAAGAAGACATGCCGTCATTATGAGTGTGTTCCTCCAGGGGACACTGTCCTGTTAATGCTTTGGTGAAGTTTCCTTTCAAGTCTGGGGACAGGTGTGTTTTCAAACAGCAGCCCAAAGGGCACAGGCCTAATACCTATTGTAGTCTGTGAAGAGGTGGGGAGTGATAGTAAGGAAGAATATCCACCGTCTTAGGATCTTTTAACAGATTGTAAGCAGAATGTAACGCAGCAGAGAGTGTTATTGTACAGTATGTTGTTATGTCTGTTGAAAGACCTGTGACAGGTAGAGACACGTTCCGCTTCTCCTATTTTTCTGGGAACTCAACTGCTTTACTTGTAAAAAGAAAATCAGCTGATTAACAAGGAAATACAGCGTTTAAGTCCTTTGCCTGGCAGGGACGAGAGGGGGTTTTCCATAATTTTTATCGTGAGGGGAAAAAAATGAACAACAAAGTTTTATGAGGTGTGTGGGTGGGGGTTGGGTCATCCTGTTTATAGCTCCACTTTCAACCTTCCTCCTCCCAGTGAATGGTTAAATGCCCTTGGCTTGGATGCAGGTATAAATACTAGACTGGAAACGATAGCTACGATAGCTTTTCAAAGGTCCAGTCCCCCTGACAGTAAATATATAGCCTTGGGTACGTTTGAACCGGTTTTCAGAATTGTCTGTTTCTTGCAAAGTGAGGAGAAAAAAAAATCTACACTCCCAATATACTCACACACATCCCCTCTTTGTTTTACTATTTGATTAAGTAACCGTTCAGATCGAGTGATCGAGTTGACAAGAGGGTAGAGAAGTCTCATCCACGCCAATCACTTCCTGTTGTGCCAAATCAATGTCAGAGCTTACCTTCTTCCAACAAGCTTGCAATTTCAAGCGCTTAACCAGCAGCTCGGTCTTATCTCAACCCAAAAACCCCTTTCCTGTCGTGCTTTATGATGTTGATGAGGCTCCATTATAGTGCTGGCATGGGGTCCTTACATACTCTGCAGGCCTGAGAGCCACTGAATAGGATTTAGCACAGAATGACAAGGGGAAGAGGAGGTAGCCAGTCAGCTGTGGTCAATAGTTATGTGTGTGTGTGTGTGTGTGTGTGTGTGTGTGTGTGTGTGTGTGTGTGTGTGTAGGCCTGCACCCTGGCTACAGTTCGCATTTACTCATTTACAGTGCTGCTGACGCCCCTGTTGATGCTACTGATTAAGTGGTGGCAGCTGTGCTTTCTTAGTTTTTGTTTCCTCCGGAACGTGTTTTCAGTGCCCTTTTAAAAAAAAAAAAAAACTAAAACTAAACACAGACACTTCAGAAACAACTTTGACGGAGCAGTTACTCTGTAGACTTGGAGCACTGCGAGGCAGAACCTCTGGTTTAGTCCATCCTTAACTCGGGTCTCTTTTTAGCCCCATAATGGCTGCTGTGGTTTAGCTTTGGTGTGCTCGGGCTGCCTGCTCTCCTCTGTCTGTGGCTTTTCGCAGAAAAGAGCCATTGAGTCCATTCAATTTGAATCCTGAAATAGATCAGGAGGCCAGGCTTGGAGAAAACCGATCCTCCTGACTGAAGCTCCTCTTTTTACACATGGCAGAGTTCATTCCCTCAGTTCTAGTCTTATCGGTTGATATTGGAGCGATATCCTGTTGCTATTGATTGATGTTTTTTATTTTATTTTTTAAACCCTGAACACAATGAACCCCACAATCAGTTGACAACGGAGGGAACAACTTCCTGACATGCGATTGATTCTTTCTCTGATCCGTCAGGTATTTGAAGGCCAGCTCAGTCAGAATTGTTTGATTTCTCTTGGTAGAAGACCTCTGATTGTTGTCTCTGGTGCTTGTTATCTCTCATATCCTTATCATAAACACAGTGGCTGTTTTGTAGTAAAACAATACTGTACTGTATACTGTTAGGAAAGCATCTTTGCACCTTGGAGCATCTCTTATGGTGTAGATACATATAGCCGACGGCCGACCGTTGACAGAAAACTCCGTCGATATGATCGGTCGCATCCCCGAGGTCCAAGAAACTGCCACAGAACAGACCAAAAAGACGAGAGGAGACGTAATACATCTCTATAACAGCAGGTGGCGCTAATCTGTAATATTGCCCAATCAATGAAAACCGGCAGCTGATTGGACGAACGCGTCACATGGGTTTGTTTTCTCCGGAAATTCAGAGGCAGACTGTCATGGCATCTCATATTGTACTAAAATAGTTCACTGAAACGTGTTTCTGAGAACATTTTAAGCGAGAAATAGGCCATGCAGTTGCTGAATCTGTCTTCATTTCAGCTCAACAAAGGTCAGTTTAAAAGATTTTCGGCAGATTTTGAGAGACTGTAGTCACCTCATTCCGCTCATCATTTCCGGGTGAGTCCCGACTTCCCGAACATGTCAGGTCGGCCAAAATGAACGCCGACAGCCCCCCAGACGGACGACGGCACGGGACACACCGAACAGATTTGAGTCACTGACCTCGCCAGACTGTCCCACGGCCGATAATCGGCCTGATGTGTCCCGACCTTTATTGTTCCAGAGAGATAACAAAAATGTCTTGTATAGAGATGTTTTCGGTAATCTTTATCCCTGCAAAAAATTTAATTCTTCTCTGAAATGAAGCAACATCTTGCCCTCCTTAAATAAATGGGTAATTTTTCTACAGTTGCACTCATAGTCAATCCCTCAGGTCATCTGCGAAAAGATGGTTGTCAACTCTGTTGTCAGTGTTGGGTGGTTGCTCGTGCTGTGAGGAGGGCCAATTCAAGCAACGGTTGTGCAATATAGAGTTTGGCATGAGCCACAGACTTAAGGGGACAGTCATTACATGGCTTTTTGTTAAACAGGTTTCAGCTTTAAGTTGTTTTCAATCACAGAGTGCCCCAGTTTAAAACACAACACCCAAGGCTTCTGGTTTTTGATGAGTATGAAAAAAGCAGTTAGCATGGTCTGAAGTTTTTCCTCTATTTGGGTGTGTGTGTGTGTGTGTGTGTGTGTGTGTGTGTGTGTGTGTGTGTGTGTGTGTGTGTGTGTGTGTGTGTGTGTGTGTACACATAGAGAGAGGGCTCTTTAGTAGCAAATTGTAGTGTTTTAAAGAAAACACTTAACTAATTCACCAACATAGCTCTGTAATGTGGCCCTAAGTGATTACAGGATTGATTGGAACCAGGTTCTGGAAATGAGAAAGGCTTGTGGTGTCGCTGCCAGAAGGCTTCTCCACTTTACACTCGAGCCCGACCGATTAAAGGGTTTTTAAGGCCGATATCGATACAAATAGTCTGTGATTTAAAAATCCTATATATATGTGTATATATATATAACGTGTGTGTGTGTGTGTGTGTGTATGTGTGTGTATATATATATATATATATATATATATATATATATATATATATATATATATATATATCTATCCATCCATCCAGAAATGCGTAACAAAACATGAACAGATTTCCCTAACATTAGTTATTTATGAGTCCTTACTAAAATAATATAATGCAGTTTAAAATTAAACTTGTTTGTTTTTATTGTCAGAACAGACTCAGAGGAACATCAAAATATATTAAAGTTCTGATAAATAAAATGTATAAAAATACAAACTTAAGATATGAAACTTAAAGGGTTAAACACAAGCGTAGCCAACAGGGACGTTGTAGAGCGTCCTCTGGGGGACAAACTACGCAACGCCAACACTGAGAACATGGTTGAAGGTTTTTTTTATTTTTTAAATATTCATTTATCGGCAATTATAAATGCCGATACCGATAGTTTGGAAAAGGCCCATTATTGGCCCGATAATATCGGCTCGCCGATATATATCGGTCGGGCTCTACTTTACACAAAGTTTATGTTTAAACCAAGTGTATTTAGTATTCAGCAGGCACACAGTCGGCAAACTACAGCAGCTGATATATGCAGGCCAAAGACGTATGTTTGACACACACTTGAATCAAGACCGCGCGTGTACACACAAAGACTTGTGGGACACACGTGCTTGCACAGACGCACCCTTTCAGACCAGATAGGACTCACTTCTTCCGAATTTTCTCGAGGTCTCTCTGGTGGGATCAGGCTCATGACGCAGCTGTCGTGACCAGCTGGGTTGGCCATGAAAAGAGACAAGGGGGCTAGAGCCAAAGATGTGTGCTAATGCGTTGTGTGTTCATGAAATCACAGGTGTGTATGTGTGCAACATAGTGTTAGTTGGGTACGAGTGCCGTGGTACGGGAGGGAAAGGTAGTGAGTGAAAACGGCAGGGGGTTGGGGGAGGTGGCGGGGAAAGTGAAAGGGATAAGAAAGTGGCTAACAGACAGAGTTGAACAGCTGTCGGGTCAGTCACTCCTCAGCTCTGCAGCACTGACCTCTGTGTCACCCGTTTATACAACCCAATTTCCTTAGTTTTTTTTTTTATTGCCGATAAACACCAACATCTCTGTCTTCCTGCTTCTCGTCCTCCACCTCTACGTGCGTGGTTTTCTCATGGCTCTTTGTATATGTATGCATGGTTTGACCAGGTTTTCTGGATTGGGAGTCTGTGTCAGAGACTGGTTCCTGTTGGTGCCAGGCAGGCTATGGCTGCCCCCCCACCCCTCAGCCCGGAGAGACATGTGCCTGTCCCTGGCCTCACTTTGCCTCCACTCCTGCCTTTTGGCTTGCCCTGATCTGATCTGATCTGGTGAGGGAGAAAGAGGCATCTGCTGCCTTTTATGGCAAAGACTTCCCTCGGAGAACTTTACCAAGAACAGACAAAGCTGTGTGTGTGTGTGTGTGTGTGTGTGTGTGTGTGTGTGTGTGTGTGTGTGTGTGTGTGTGTGTGTGTGTGTGTGTGTGTGAGCGAAGACAGACTATGTGCGTATGAAGGGAGGAGTGCTGGCAGAGAGGAAGTTTTCTTTATCCTAAAATAAACTAATGGCTCCAGAATATTCACCTCCCCTTACCACACAAATGTACACAAGAGGCGTTTTTGTATGGAAAATGATGAAATTACAGAGGGAATGAGGCAGGAAATAACTCAGTGAAACAGAATGTTTTCACAAGCAAAGGGGAGGGGAGAACTGACTTGAACCTTTTACAGGAGCCGAAAGTTTTTTGTTTTTTTTCTGAGGGGCTTAACAGAGCCTTTGAAAAGTTGTGAGAGCTGACGGTATCTGTGGCTGAGGCTCCATCATCAGGAAAAGCTCTTTCACATGACGGAACATGTAGCTCCCAGCGCAAAACCACACGGCCCGCATAAATCTGGCTGTGCCCTCATGAGCAGGAAGAAGGCTTTTTTTTCTGTTTTGAGGGGGAGAAGGAGGCAGACAGATAAGAAGAAAATGAAACAAATGATAAAACAGGCATTGGAAGGAGCCTCAACTTAAATACAAAGAACAGTAATTAAAATATGAGGTCACGTGAGGTGAATGGGAAGCTGATTGGACAGGATCATTGTTGGGGACGGGAAGATGAAGGGAAAGGGCAAGAGAGGGCAAGGATAGAACCGCGACGCCTGCGGCTTTTGACCCTGAACAATAGGCGGTTTTGGACAGGTAAGCCTCCAGCCATGAAGAGGAAAAAGCAGAAGATAGGTCTACAAGCCTAAAGAAAGACAAGATATTGTTTAAAAAAAAAAAAAAAAAAAGACGGCGGGGAAAGGACGAAAGAGCAGAGCAACGGGATAGCAGAGGTGAAACAGAAAGTGGCCACTCATTAATAATTAGCCAGCAATGTAATCTGCAGTGTCCTTGGTTTTTAAATGAGGCAAAAACACACTCAGGAGGTGCCTGATAGGAAGAGCCGGATACCTTGATGACTCATTACCCAACAAATGAGAACCTGAGCAGGGTCGTGTGTGTGTGTGTGTGTGTGTGTGTGTGTGTGTGTGTCTGTGTCCGTGAACGTGATTGTGCAAGTGTTGGTCCAGGAGGCCCTAAGGCGGTTTATAGCTAAACATTTCTCCTGACAGCTAAATTAGACAACAGCGGGACATGTAAAGGGGGGAAACTTAAACATTTACAAAGTGCACAGCCGCTGGCTCTGTGTGCATCGGCATGTTGGCAGTCCTCTCCCTTGTTTGCTGAGGTGGAAAGCAGCCGACGCTTCCTGGAGAGGGGCATTAAACTGCAAAGGGCTTTTGAACACTGTGCTCTGGCCAAGAGACCTCGTGCTCCACAGTCCTGTCATGTTTTGTACGTGTTTATTAGTTCCCATGGATATCAGCTGAGCCTGTGTCGATCTACCTCCTCTCCCCCATCCCTTTCTCCCCCTCAGCTCTCACTCCCCCCGTCTGTTCTCTATTCTTTCTGTCGAAAATCTATTTGTAATATATCTGGCTGCATGTGGACTGCGAGTTTCCTTGCAGAAACCCCACCAGTCATCGCTTCTTTCCCGTAAAGTCCAGGACTAGTCGTAGCAGAGCCCGAGTGAAAGTGAGAAGGGTTTTGGCTGCTGCTGGAAAATAGTGTTTATGAGCTGCTGCTCTCTTTTGGGAGTGTGACTGGGAAAGAAAAGGTGAAATGGAAGGAGCCAAGAACACAAATCTGGATCATTGTGTTTTGACAGAGGGTGTGGTGAGGGAAGGGATTGAGAACTGGAGATTGAGGGGGTGAGCGCAAGACGAGCGGAAATGAGGGTCAACAAAAGCACAATAAATTTCGGCCAGTAAACTTAAACTCCCTTGTCCTTAACCCTTGTGTTGTCCTCAAGTCAAATTTGACTAGGGATCGGCCGATGTGGATCTTTTAGTGCCGATGCCGTTTTTTTTTTTTCATCATTAGGCTTAGCCGATGACCGATTTTTCTTGAGCCGGTATTTGGAGCCGATACTGCTTTTACTCCCTCAATTTACATCATAAAATGTAAACCCTGCCTCACTGAATTTGTTTTCGGAATCTGCTCTGCCATTTCTTTAAAAATGACAAACAAAAACACAGATCAGTGTCACTTCTGCAATCATCTTACATTCATATATCACCCAAATTATGTGTGCAAAGTGCATCATATGGATGGGTGCAGCGTCTCCAGCAACACAGAGCTGCCTGTGGACGCCTTTCTGTAAATAATGCCGGGAAAAAACTATCGGCGAACGCAGCATCCGCGTATCGGCCGATGCACATAAAATTACAAATATCGGCCGGCCGATAAAATCGGTCTATCACTAAATTTGACCAGTTTTCAAAGTTTTTTTTATATCAGAAATATGGGGTTCTTTCAACCAATTGCCCAGAAATAACGTGGATGCATGCATGTAAGTTGTATGGAACCCATACAACATTCTTTGCATGTATTATTAAGGATTACTTACACTGAATTGTGGGTGTTTTTATTCAATTTTATAGCGTTTGGAGAAAAAATGAAATGGGTTTTAATCAAAATAATTCATAATTCTAGCTTTTTCTAAACCCAAAAATTAAGTATAATGTCATTTAAATTAGTTTTATTGAACATGAATAAAAAAAAAAAAAGCGTCCGAAAAGCAAATAGAATGTCGGGGGGAAAAAGCGCCCCCAAAAAGTTCATTTTCAGTATTGACTCAGAAGGACGACAGGTTCGTGGTGGACGGGACGACAACACAAGGGTTAAGCAAACCCAAACGACGGTAAAGAGAAATTGAGAACAGGAAAAGGGTCAAATAGATAGTTGGGCAGTCGATTGCGTTAGTCCCAGACAACAGAGCCTCTGTTTTATTTGTCTCACTCATGTATCAAGCCTTTCAACCCTTGACCCCAGGGTGCACTGCCTCCACTGATACAGGCAGGGAGCAGGGGCTGGGG